>NW_027394278.1:7498433-7711460 GCF_049309525.1 Garra rufa | reverse complement strand
CGGAGAAAGAAACGGTGAATGCGCGATCAGACTTAAGTGACGTAACGCCGGCAAAGCCCCGCGTTCGTCACTCTGTGCAGTTTTTGATCAGTGTTATGTGAGGATCTGCGCCTCTCGCCTTATCGAGCGGCTCTATCCTTCTGAGCAAATCGGAGCAGAACGCTGTCACCTATGATTCTATATTGCTGACAGCTTCATATTTCAGTGCGCCTCTCGCCTGGGCCACGCCCACGCTGAGGCTGCATGCTCTGAGACAGACAGCTCTCTCTGCGAGTGTTTACGTCTGGATCTGCTTTGCTCACAGCTCGATTTCTCAATGAAGACGGCCCCGCCCCTCCCCTCGTCTGCTACGAGCAGAACTGAGAGGATGTGCGCAGCGTTTTAAACTGCCTATGTTTATACAAAGATCATCAGTACTCCTCTTTTTGAGCGGTTTGATCTTTTTAGGTGGATTAAAGGAGAATGCTGTCACTGTGATCATTACTGACAGCTTCAATTTGGATGCGTCCTGGCCACGCCCACGCTGAGGCTGCGCTCGTTGAGACGATGAGTGTTATGTCTCGCTGGCGGCTCGTTTCTCAATGAAGACGGCCCCGCCCCTCCCCTCGTCTGCTACGAGCAGAACTGAGAGGATGTGCGCAGCGTTTTAAACTACCTATATGTTAATACAAAGATCATCATTACTCCTCTTTTGAGCGGTTTGATCTTTTAGGTGGATTAAATGAGAATGCTGTCACTGATCATTCTGACAGCTTCAAATTGGATGCGTCTGGGCCATGCCCACGCTGAGGCTGCGCTTGTTGAGACGATGAGTGTTATGTCTCGCTGGCGGCTCGTTTTCTCAGTGGAAAATGTTGTGACCCCTGGGCCCTTTCTGACAGCGTCCTCACAACCTGCCATTGTCATAACGGTCAGTTGCTCGAACCAATGCAACCCCTTGCCACGCGGGCCGAGGCCTGGCAAGCCATCCCCGGAGTGTCAAGTGGGTTCTGGGCATAATAGAACGAGGTTACACACGTCAGTTCGCTTGAAGACCACCACGCTTCAGCGGGGTCTCCACCTCAGTTCACAGCAAAGACGTAGAAGTTTTGCGTACGGAGGTGAGGAATTTGTTGGCAAAGGTGCCGTAGAAACGGTTCCCCCAACACAGAGCGAGTCAGGCTTCTACAGCCGTTTCTTCCTCGTTCCAAAGAAGGATGGCAGTCTAAGACCCATCCTCGACCTCAGACGTCTGAATCGCGCCCTCATGAGACGGCCGTTCAGAATGCTTACGCTAAAGCAGATCCTCTCGCAGATATGCACAGAGGACTGCTTTTGCTCACTGGATCTGAAAGATGCATACTTCCATATCCAGATTGCCCCCCGTCACAGGCAATTCTTGAGATTCGCCTTCGAGGTATTGGCTTATCAATATACAGTCCTTCAGTTCGGACTGTCCTTAGCTCCCCGCACGTTTACGAAGTGCATGGACGCAGCGCTTTTCCCACTGAGACAGATGGGAATCCGCGTCTCGAATTACCTCGACGACTGGCTCATCCTGGCCCAGTCGGAGGACGAGCTAATACACCACAGATCCATAATCCTCAGCCACTTAGTGTGCCTAGGACTCAGGGTCAATTTTGCCAAGAGCGTGCTGTCTCCCAGCCAACGTATTTCATTCCTGGGAGCAGTTTTCGACTCAACCCGAATGGAGTTGCGCCGCAACGAGCCCAGGCTATTTGCAGGCTCGCGGCCTCCTTCAAAGTCGGAGCCCTTCGCCCTCTCAAGGCTTTTCAGAAGATGCTCGGCCTGATGGCCTCGGCATCCCCAGTACTTCAGTTGGGCCTGCTTCAAATGCGCCCTCTGCAGTTCTGGCTGAAACCAAAGGTTCCTCCTCAAGCCTGGCGTCTAGGACGCCTACGTATCAAGGTAGATCAGGCCTGTGTCACAGCTCTGATTCCTTGGAAGAACTCTCAATGGATGGAACAGGGCGTTCCCCTGGACATGGTATTCAGAAGGAAAGTGGTCTCGACAGATGCCTCCAACTCAGGTTGGGGGTCACTGTGCGACAGCCAGCCTGCATTCGACCAATGGTCGAAAGCAGAGAGTCGCCTTCACATCAACTGCCTAGGAACGCTAGCAGTGTGTTTAGGCCTCCACACCCTTCTGCCGGTCTTAAAGGGACACCACGTCTTAGTCCGCTCGGACAGTATGACAGTGGTGTCTTACATAAATCACCAGGGAGGTCTTTCGTCGAGACATCTATCACGTTAGTGAAACGTCTCCTAAAGTGGGCTCAACTGCACTTCCGCTCGTTGAGAGCAACACATGTGCCAGGCAGGCTGAACCAGGGAGCAGACATGCTGTCTCGGAGCAACGTCTCCTCAGACGAGTGGATGCTTCACCCCCAAATGGTTCAGGAAATATGGGCGGTCTTCGGCAAGGCGCAAGTAGATCTTTCGCCTCAGAAGACAATTATCACTGCCCAATCTATTTTTCAAAGGAACAGGATGTATTGGCCCGCGAGTGGCCCAATCTCCTTTTGTATGCGTTTCCCCCGACTGCCCTGGTACCAAGGGTCATAAGGCGAGTCAGGGAGCAGAAGCTCAAAGTCCTGTTAGTGGCCCCATTCTGGCAGAACCAGCATTGGTTTCCAGATCTTCCTCGGCTGCTTTCAACAGCGCCGTGGCCCATTCCACTGAGACGAGATCTCTTAACGCAGGCAAACAGAACGCTATGGCACCCCCCACCGGAATTGTGGGCGCTGCACGTATGGTCTCTCGACGGGAGCCTACAAGTCTCCCTGAGGCCGTTTTGAGCACTATCTCTCAAGCCAGAGCACCCTCTACAAGGCGGCTCTATGATCTTAAGTGGTCTGTCTTTTCCGCCCGGTGTTCCACCCGCGGTGCAGATCCGAATTTATGCGACATATCAGTGATATTGTCCTTCCTTCAGGAGCTATTGGACAAGGGAAGATCTCCCTCCACGCTCAAGGTCTATGTGACAGCCATAGCGGCATTCCATTACCTTATAAATGGTCAATCTGTGGGAAAGAACGATCTGGTCGTTCGTTTCTTGAAGGGGTCAAGAAGGCTTAACCCCCCTTCGCCCCATCACAGTCCCTTCTTGGGACCTACCCACGGTGCTGAGGGCTCTGAGAAGCCCTCCCTTTGAGCCGCTTCAGTCCACTGACCTTCGCCCTCTAACGCTGAAAACTGCCCTGCTTTTAGCATTGGCATCAGTCAAACGTATGGGTGAACTACAGGCGCTCTTTGTGAGCCCCATATGCTTGGAATTCGGGCTAAATGACTCTAAAGTCATCCTGAAGCCAAGACGTGGTTATGTACCTAAAAGTCTCTCGACGCCATTCAGAGACCAAATTATTTCCCTCTTGGCTCTTCCTCCTTCGGAGCAAGACCAGGATTTTAATCCCCTCTGCCCCGTTAGGGCATTGAGGTGTTATGTAGAGCGTTCTGCTTCCTTTAGGCAGTCAGAACAGCTGTTTGTGTGTTTCGGTGGCCGCGCCAAGGGGTCTTCGGTCACGAAACAGGTTATCCAAATGGATAGTGGAAGCCATCATGCTGGCTTACTCTTCTTTGGGCCTACAATGTCCCATGGGGGTAAGAGCCCATTCGACTAGAGGCATCGCCTCGTCCTGGGCCTGGTCTAGTGGCGTTTCCATAGCAGAAATTTGTGCGGCGGCCGGCTGGGCCTCGCCGTCCACATTTGCTAGATTTTATAATCTGGACGTCCCGGTCTTACAGACTCGGGTGCTTTCTGCATAATGGGATAACTGTTACCAGTAATAAATGTTATGTGGTACGCTTTGGCCTCAGTTGGAGCTCCAAACTGCACTTAAATCCCTGGAACGGATGTTTATCACGTTATCTTGATTAAACAGATTGGCCCATACTAGCCCTTCAGTGCTAGGGCCGTGTCAGTCGTTCCTCTACCATAGCAACGGCGGGATTGTACTGGTTCCCCATAAGCGTCTTCGACGCAGTACGAGTGAAAGTATCGAAAGGGAACGTACTCGGTTACTTTCGTAACCTCGGTTCCCTGAGATACGGGAACGAGTACTGCGTTGCTGGCCGTGCTATGTAGCTGCACGACTCAGTCGTCGCTTCAGTCGAAGTACCTGAGATCCTATGGCTAAATGCACGCTTATATAGCCAGATACTCCGCCCCTTTTGGCGCAATCGGGCGCGAATCATCGCCATAGGCTCGTGCAGCTCCGCTGCCGAGCCATTGGTTCGTCTTTTTATCACTGCACGAACCAATGGCCGTGCAGTTACACTGCGTTATTGAAATGCTTCAGTCTCAGGAGAAAAAGGAGCTTTTCCCATAAGCGTCTTCGACGCAGTACTCGTTCCCGTATCTCAGGGAACCGAGGTTACGAAAGTAACCGAGTACGTTTTCTGACATTTCAGGGTCTAACTTCAAAAATCATGCAAAACACTTCTAACACCTTCAGATATGTTTCTCTGTGTTGCAAAATAGGTTTTATTCATGCACAGACTGCAAAGTTAAAGTGGGACCAAGATTCAGCTTGCATTGCCTGAACCAACTTTGTTCTGCGCTGAAAAGCTGTTTTCTGACATTTCAGGGTCTAACTTCAAAAATCATGCAAAACACTTCTAACACCTTCAGATATGTTTCTCTGTGTTGCTAAATAGGTTTTATTCATGCACAGAGTGTAAATTTAAAGTGGGACAGAGATTCAGCTTGCATTGCCTGAACCAACTTTGTTCTGCGCTGAAAAGCTGTTTTTTTCTGACATTTCAGGGCCTAACTTCAAAAATCATGCAAAACACTTCTAACACCTTCAGATATGTTTCTCTGTGTTGCTAAATAGGTTTTATTCATGCACAGACTGCAAAGTTAAAATGGGACCGAGATTCAGCTTGCATTGCATGAACTAACTTTGTTCTGCGCTGAAACGCTGTTTTCTGACATTTCAGGGACTAACTTCAAAAATCATGCAAAACACTTCTAACACCTTCAGATATGTTTCTCTGTGTTGCGAAATAGGTTTTATTCATGCACAGACTGCAAATTTAAAGTGGGACAGAGATTCAGCTTGCATTGCCTGAACCAACTTTGTTCTGCACTGAAACGCTGTTTTCTGACATTTCAGGGTCTAACTTCAAAAATCATGCAAAACACTTCTAACACCTTCAGATATGTTTCTCTGTGTTGCAAAATAGGTTTTATTCATGCACAGAGTGTAAATTTAAAGTGGGACAGAGATTCAGCTTGCATTGCCTGAACCAACTTTGTTCTGCGCTGAAAAGCTGTTTTCTGACATTTCAGGGTCTAACTTCAAAAATCATGCAAAACACTTCTAACACCTTCAGATATGTTTCTCTGTGTTGCAAAATAGGTTTTATTCATGCACAGACTGCAAAGTTAAAGTGGGACCAAGATTCAGCTTGCATTGCCTGAACCAACTTTGTTCTGCGCTGAAACGCTGTTTTCTGACATTTCAGGGTCTAACTTCAAAAATCATGCAAAACACTTCTAACACCTTCAGATATGTTTCTCTGTGTTGCAAAATAGGTTTTATTCATGCACAGAGTGTAAATTTAAAGTGGGACAGAGATTCAGCTTGCATTGCCTGAACCAACTTTGTTCTGCGCTGAAACGCTGTTTTCTGACATTTCAGGGTCTAACTTCAAAAATCATGCAAAACACTTCTAACACCTTCAGATATGTTTCTCTGTGTTGCAAAATAGGTTTTATTCATGCACAGACTGCAAAGTTAAAGTGGGACCAAGATTCAGCTTGCATTGCCTGAACCAACTTTGTTCTGCGCTGAAACGCTGTTTTCTGACATTTCAGGGTCTAACTTCAAAAATCATGCAAAACACTTCTAACACCTTCAGATATGTTTCTCTGTGTTGCAAAATAGGTTTTATTCATGCACAGACTGCAAAGTTGAAGTGGGACCAAGATTCAGCTTGCATTGCCTGAACCAACTTTGTTCTGCGCTGAAACGCTGTTTTCTGACATTTCAGGGTCTAACTTCAAAAATCATGCAAAACACTTCTAACACCTTCAGATATGTTTCTCTGTGTTGCAAAATAGGTTTTATTCATGCACAGACTGCAAAGTTAAAGTGGGACCAAGATTCAGCTTGCATTGCCTGAACCAACTTTGTTCTGCGCTGTTTTCTGACATTTCAGGGTCTAACTTCAAAAATTATGCAAAACACTTCTAACACCTTCAGATATGTTTCTCTGTGTTGCAAAATAGGTTTTATTCATGCACAGAGTGTAAATTTAAAGTGGGACAGAGATTCAGCTTGCATTGCCTGAACCAACTTTGTTCTGCGCTGAAACACTGTTTTCTGACATTTCAGGGTCTAACTTCAAAAATCATGCAAAACACTTCTAACACCTTCAGATATGTTTCTCTGTGTTGCAAAATAGGTTTTATTCATGCACAGACTGCAAAGTTAAAGTGGGACCAAGATTCAGCTTGCATTGCCTGAACCAACTTTGTTCTGCGCTGAAACGCTGTTTTCTGACATTTCAGGGTCTAACTTCAAAAATCATGCAAAACACTTCTAACACCTTCAGATATGTTTCTCTGTGTTGCAAAATAGGTTTTTTTCATGCACAGAGTGTAAATTTAAAGTGGGACAGAGATTCAGCTTGCATTGCCTGAACCAACTTTGTTCTGCGCTGAAACACTGTTTTCTGACATTTCAGGGTCTAACTTCAAAAATCATGCAAAACACTTCTAACACCTTCAGATATGTTTCTCTGTGTTGCAAAATAGGTTTTATTCATGCACAGAGTGTAAATTTAAAGTGGGACAGAGATTCAGCTTGCATTGCCTGAACCAACTTTGTTCTGCGCTGAAAAGCTGTTTTCTGACATTTCAGGGTCTAACTTCAAAAATCATGCAAAACACTTCTAACACCTTCAGATATGTTTCTCTGTGTTGCAAAATAGGTTTTATTCATGCACAGACTGCAAAGTTAAAGTGGGACCAAGATTCAGCTTGCATTGCCTGAACCAACTTTGTTCTGCGCTGAAACGCTGTTTTCTGACATTTCAGGGTCTAACTTCAAAAATCATGCAAAACACTTCTAACACCTTCAGATATGTTTCTCTGTGTTGCAAAATAGGTTTTTTTCATGCACAGAGTGTAAATTTAAAGTGGGACAGAGATTCAGCTTGCATTGCCTGAACGAACTTTGTTCTGCGCTGAAACGCTGTTTTCTGACATTTCAGGGTCTAACTTCAAAAATCATGCAAAACACTTCTAACACCTTCAGATATGTTTCTCTGTGTTGCAAAATAGCTTTTATTCATGCACAGAGTGTAAATTTAAAGTGGGACAGAGATTCAGCTTGCATTGCCTGAACCAACTTTGTTCTGCGCTGAAAAGCTGTTTTCTGACATTTCAGGGTCTAACTTCAAAAATCATGCAAAACACTTCTAACACCTTCAGATATGTTTCTCTGTGTTGCGAAATAGGTTTTATTCATGCACAGACTGCAAATTTAAAGTGGGACAGAGATTCAGCTTGCATTGCCTGAACCAACTTTGTTCTGCGCTGAAACGCTGTTTTCTGACATTTCAGGGTCTAACTTCAAAAATCATGCAAAACACTTCTAACACCTTCAGATATGTTTCTCTGTGTTGCAAAATAGGTTTTATTCATGCACAGAGTGTAAATTTAAAGTGGGACAGAGATTCAGCTTGCATTGCCTGAACCAACTTTGTTCTGCGCTGAAACGCTGTTTTCTGACATTTCAGGGTCTAACTTCAAAAATCATGCAAAACACTTCTAACACCTTCAGATATGTTTCTCTGTGTTGCAAAATAGGTTTTATTCATGCACAGACTGCAAAGTTAAAGTGGGACCAAGATTCAGCTTGCATTGCCTGAACCAACTTTGTTCTGCGCTGTTTTCTGACATTTCAGGGTCTAACTTCAAAAATCATGCAAAACACTTCTAACACCTTCAGATATGTTTCTCTGTGTTGCAAAATAGGTTTTATTCATGCACAGACTGCAAAGTTAAAGTGGGACCAAGATTCAGCTTGCATTGCCTGAACCAACTTTGTTCTACGCTGAAACGCTGTTTTCTGACATTTCAGGGTCTAACTTCAAAAATCATGCAAAACACTTCTAACACCTTCAGATATGTTTCTATGTGTTGCAAAATAGGTTTTTTTTCATGCACAGAGTGTAAATTTAAAGTGGGACAGAGATTCAGCTTGCATTGCCTGAACCAACTTTGTTCTGCGCTGAAACGCTGTTTTCTGACATTTCAGGGTCTAACTTCAAAAATCATGCAAAACACTTCTAACACCTTCAGATATGTTTCTCTGTGTTGCAAAATAGGTTTTATTCATGCACAGACTGCAAAGTTAAAGTGGGACCAAGATTCAGCTTGCATTGCCTGAACCAACTTTGTTCTGCGCTGAAACGCTGTTTTCTGACATTTCAGGGTCTAACTTCAAAAATCATGCAAAACACTTCTAACACCTTCAGATATGTTTCTCTGTGTTGCAAAATAGGTTTTGTTCATGCACAGACTGCAAAGTTAAAGTGGGACCGCGATTCAGCTTGCATTGCCTGAACCAACTTTGTTCTGCGCTGAAACGCTGTTTTCTGACATTTCAGGGTCTAACTTCAAAAATCATGCAAAACAGTTCTAACACCTTCAGATATGTTTCTCTGTGTTGCAAAATAGCTTTTATTCATGCACAGAGTGTAAATTTAAAGTGGGACAGAGATTCAGCTTGCATTGCCTGAACCAACTTTGTTCTGCACTGAAACGCTGTTTTCTGACATTTCAGGGTCTAACTTCAAAAATCATGCAAAACACTTCTAACACCTTCAGATATGTTTCTCTGTGTTGCAAAATAGGTTTTATTCATGCACAGACTGCAAAGTTAAAGTGGGACCAAGATTCAGCTTGCATTGCCTGAACCAACTTTGTTCTGCGCTGAAACGCTGTTTTCTGACATTTCAGGGTCTAACTTCAAAAATCATGCAAAACACTTCTAACACCTTCAGATATGTTTCTCTGTGTTGCAAAATAGGTTTTATTCATGCAAAGACTGCAAAGTTAAAGTGGGACCAAGATTCAGCTTGCATTGCCTGAACCAACTTTGTTCTGCGCTGAAACGCTGTTTTCTGACATTTCAGGGTCTAACTTCAAAAATCATGCAAAACACTTCTAACACCTTCAGATATGTTTCTCTGTGTTGCAAAATAGGTTTTATTCATGCACAGACTGCAAAGTTAAAGTGGGACCGAGATTCAGCTTGCATTGCCTGAACCAACTTTGTTCTGCGCTGAAACGCTGTTTTCTGACATTTCAGGGTCTAACTTCAAAAATCATGCAAAACACTTCTAACACCTTCAGATATGTTTCTCTGTGTTGCAAAATAGCTTTTATTCATGCACAGAGTGTAAATTTAAAGTGGGACAGAGATTCAGCTTGCATTGCCTGAACCAACTTTGTTCTGCGCTGAAAAGCTGTTTTCTGACATTTCAGGGTCTAACTTCAAAAATCATGCAAAACACTTCTAACACCTTCAGATATGTTTCTCTGTGTTGCTAAATAGGTTTTATTCATGCACAGAGTGTAAATTTAAATTGGGACAGAGATTCAGCTTGCATTGCCTGAACCAACTTTGTTCTGCGCTGAAAAGCTGTTTTCTGACATTTCAGGGTCTAACTTCAAAAATCATGCAAAACACTTCTAACACCTTCAGATATGTTTCTCTGTGTTGCTAAATAGGTTTTATTCATGCACAGACTGCAAAGTTAAAATGGGACCGAGATTCAGCTTGCATTGCATGAACTAACTTTGTTCTGCGCTGAAACGCTGTTTTCTGACATTTCAGGGTCTAACTTCAAAAATCATGCAAAACACTTCTAACACCTTCAGATATGTTTCTCTGTGTTGCGAAATAGGTTTTATTCATGCACAGACTGCAAATTTAAAGTGGGACAGAGATTCAGCTTGCATTGCCTGAACCAACTTTGTTCTGCGCTGTTTTCTGACATTTCAGGGTCTAACTTCAAAAATCATGCAAAACACTTCTAACACCTTCAGATATGTTTCTCTGTGTTGCAAAATAGGTTTTATTCATGCACAGACTGCAATTTTAATTTTGGACCGAGTTTCAGCCTGCATTGCCAGAATCAAGTTTGTTATGTGCTGAAACGCTGTTTTCTGACATTTCAGGCTCTGACTTCAAAAATCATGCAAAACACTTCTAACACCTTCAGATATGTTTCTCTGTGTTGCAAAATAGGTTTTATTCATGCACAGACTGCAATTTTAATATTGGACCGAGTTTCAGCTTGAATTGCCTGAACCAAGTTTGTTATGTGCTGAAACGCCGTTTTCTGACATTTCAGGCTCTAACTTCAAAAATCATGCAAAACACTTCTAACACCTTCAGATATGTTTCTCTGTGTTGCAAAATAGGTTTTATTCATGCACAGACTGCAATTTTTATTTTGGACCGAGTTTCAGCTTGAATTGCCTGAACCAAGTTTGTTCTGCGCTGAAACGCTGTTTTCTGACATTTCAGGCTCTAACTTCAAAAATCATGCAAAACACTTCTAACACCTTCAGATATGTTTCTCTGTGTTGCAAAATAGGTTTTATTCATGCACAGACTGCAATTTTAATTTTTGGACCGATTTTCAGCCTGCATTGCCAGAACCAAGTTTGTTATGTGCTGAAAAGCTGTTTTCTGACATTTCAGGCTCTAACTTCAAAAATCATGCAAAACACTTCTAACACCTTCAGATATGTTTCTCTGTGTTGCAAAATAGGTTTTATTCATGCACAGACTGCAATTTTAATTTTGGACCGAGTTTCAGCTTGAATTGCCTGAACCAACTTTGTTATGTGCTGAAACGCCGTTTTCTGACATTTCAGGCTCTAACTTCAAAAATCATGCAAAACACTTCTAACACCTTCAGATATGTTTCTCTGTGTTGCAAAATAGGTTTTATTCATGCACAGACTGCAATTTTAATTTTGGACCGAGTTTCAGCCTGCATTGCCAGAACCAAGTTTGTTATGTGCTGAAACGCTGTTTTCTGACATTTCAGGCTCTAACTACAAAAATCATGCAAAACACTTCTAACACCTTCAGATATGTTTCTCTGTGTTGCAAAATAGGTTTTATTCATGCACAGACTGCAATTTTAATTTTGGACCGAGTTTTTTAGCCTGCATTGCCAGAATCAAGTTTGTTATGTGCTGAAACGCTGTTTTCTGACATTTCAGGCTCTGACTTCAAAAATCATGCAAAACACTTCTAACACCTTCAGATATGTTTCTCTGTGTTGCAAAATAGGTTTTATTCATGCACAGACTGCAATTTTAATATTGGACCGAGTTTCAGCTTGAATTGCCTGAACCAAGTTTGTTATGTGCTGAAACGCCGTTTTCTGACATTTCAGGCTCTAACTTCAAAAATCATGCAAAACACTTCTAACACCTTCAGATATGTTTCTCTGTGTTGCAAAATAGGTTTTATTCATGCACAGACTGCAATTTTAATTTTGGACCGATTTTCAGCCTGCATTGCCAGAACCAAGTTTGTTATGTGCTGAAAAGCTGTTTTCTGACATTTCAGGCTCTAACTTCAAAAATCATGCAAAACACTTCTAACACCTTCAGATATGTTTCTCTGTGTTGCAAAATAGGTTTTATTCATGCACAGACTGCAATTTTAATTTTGGGCCGAGTTTCAGCTTGCATTGCCTGAACCAAGTTTGTTATGTGCTGAAACGCCGTTTTCTGACATTTCAGGCTCTAACTTCAAAAATCATGCAAAACACTTCTAACACCTTCAGATATGTTTCTCTGTGTTGCAAAATAGGTTTTATTCATGCACAGACTGCAATTTTAATTTTGGACCGAGTTTCAGCCTGCATTGCCAGAATCAAGTTTGTTATGTGCTGAAACGCTGTTTTCTGACATTTCAGGCTCTATCTTCAAAAATCATGCAAAACACTTCTAACACCTTCAGATATGTTTCTCTGTGTTGCAAAATAGGTTTTATTCATGCACAGACTGCAATTTTAATATTGGACCGAGTTTCAGCTTGAATTGCCTGAACCAAGTTTGTTATGTGCTGAAACGCCGTTTTCTGACATTTCAGGCTCTAACTTCAAAAATCATGCAAAACACTTCTAACACCTTCAGATATGTTTCTCTGTGTTGCAAAATAGGTTTTATTCATGCACAGACTGCAATTTTAATTTTGGGCCGAGTTTCAGCTTGCATTGCCTGAACCAAGTTTGTTATGTGCTGAAACGCTGTTTTCTGACATTTCAGGGTCTAACTTCAAAAATCATGCAAAACACTTCTAACACCTTCAGATATGTTTCTCTGTGTTGCAAAATAGGTTTTGTTCATGCACAGACTGCAAAGTTAAAGTGGGACCGCGATTCAGCTTGCATTGCCTGAACCAACTTTGTTCTGCGCTGAAACGCTGTTTTCTGACATTTCAGGGTCTAACTTCAAAAATCATGCAAAACAGTTCTAACACCTTCAGATATGTTTCTCTGTGTTGCAAAATAGCTTTTATTCATGCACAGAGTGTAAATTTAAAGTGGGACAGAGATTCAGCTTGCATTGCCTGAACCAACTTTGTTCTGCACTGAAACGCTGTTTTCTGACATTTCAGGGTCTAACTTCAAAAATCATGCAAAACACTTCTAACACCTTCAGATATGTTTCTCTGTGTTGCAAAATAGGTTTTATTCATGCACAGACTGCAAAGTTAAAGTGGGACCAAGATTCAGCTTGCATTGCCTGAACCAACTTTGTTCTGCGCTGAAACGCTGTTTTCTGACATTTCAGGGTCTAACTTCAAAAATCATGCAAAACACTTCTAACACCTTCAGATATGTTTCTCTGTGTTGCAAAATAGGTTTTATTCATGCAAAGACTGCAAAGTTAAAGTGGGACCAAGATTCAGCTTGCATTGCCTGAACCAACTTTGTTCTGCGCTGAAACGCTGTTTTCTGACATTTCAGGGTCTAACTTCAAAAATCATGCAAAACACTTCTAACACCTTCAGATATGTTTCTCTGTGTTGCAAAATAGGTTTTATTCATGCACAGACTGCAAAGTTAAAGTGGGACCGAGATTCAGCTTGCATTGCCTGAACCAACTTTGTTCTGCGCTGAAACGCTGTTTTCTGACATTTCAGGGTCTAACTTCAAAAATCATGCAAAACACTTCTAACACCTTCAGATATGTTTCTCTGTGTTGCAAAATAGCTTTTATTCATGCACAGAGTGTAAATTTAAAGTGGGACAGAGATTCAGCTTGCATTGCCTGAACCAACTTTGTTCTGCGCTGAAAAGCTGTTTTCTGACATTTCAGGGTCTAACTTCAAAAATCATGCAAAACACTTCTAACACCTTCAGATATGTTTCTCTGTGTTGCTAAATAGGTTTTATTCATGCACAGAGTGTAAATTTAAATTGGGACAGAGATTCAGCTTGCATTGCCTGAACCAACTTTGTTCTGCGCTGAAAAGCTGTTTTCTGACATTTCAGGGTCTAACTTCAAAAATCATGCAAAACACTTCTAACACCTTCAGATATGTTTCTCTGTGTTGCTAAATAGGTTTTATTCATGCACAGACTGCAAAGTTAAAATGGGACCGAGATTCAGCTTGCATTGCATGAACTAACTTTGTTCTGCGCTGAAACGCTGTTTTCTGACATTTCAGGGTCTAACTTCAAAAATCATGCAAAACACTTCTAACACCTTCAGATATGTTTCTCTGTGTTGCGAAATAGGTTTTATTCATGCACAGACTGCAAATTTAAAGTGGGACAGAGATTCAGCTTGCATTGCCTGAACCAACTTTGTTCTGCGCTGAAACGCTGTTTTCTGACATTTCAGGGTCTAACTTCAAAAATCATGCAAAACACTTCTAACACCTTCAGATATATTTCTCTGTGTTGCAAAATAGGTTTTATTCATGCACAGACTGCAATTTTAATATTGGACCGAGTTTCAGCTTGAATTGCCTGAACCAAGTTTGTTATGTGCTGAAACGCCGTTTTCTGACATTTCAGGCTCTAACTTCAAAAATCATGCAAAACACTTCTAACACCTTCAGATATGTTTCTCTGTGTTGCAAAATAGGTTTTATTCATGCACAGACTGCAAAGTTAAAGTGGGACCAAGATTCAGCTTGCATTGCCTGAACCAACTTTGTTCTGCGCTGTTTTCTGACATTTCAGGGTCTAACTTCAAAAATCATGCAAAACACTTCTAACACCTTCAGATATGTTTCTCTGTGTTGCAAAATAGGTTTTATTCATGCACAGACTGCAATTTTAATTTTGGACCGAGTTTCAGCCTGCATTGCCAGAATCAAGTTTGTTATGTGCTGAAACGCTGTTTTCTGACATTTCAGGCTCTGACTTCAAAAATCATGCAAAACACTTCTAACACCTTCAGATATGTTTCTCTGTGTTGCAAAATAGGTTTTATTCATGCACAGACTGCAATTTTAATATTGGACCGAGTTTCAGCTTGAATTGCCTGAACCAAGTTTGTTATGTGCTGAAACGCCGTTTTCTGACATTTCAGGCTCTAACTTCAAAAATCATGCAAAACACTTCTAACACCTTCAGATATGTTTCTCTGTGTTGCAAAATAGGTTTTATTCATGCACAGACTGCAATTTTAATTTTGGACCGAGTTTTTTAGCCTGCATTGCCAGAATCAAGTTTGTTATGTGCTGAAACGCTGTTTTCTGACATTTCAGGCTCTGACTTCAAAAATCATGCAAAACACTTCTAACACCTTCAGATATGTTTCTCTGTGTTGCAAAATAGGTTTTATTCATGCACAGACTGCAATTTTAATATTGGACCGAGTTTCAGCTTGAATTGCCTGAACCAAGTTTGTTATGTGCTGAAACGCCGTTTTCTGACATTTCAGGCTCTAACTTCAAAAATCATGCAAAACACTTCTAACACCTTCAGATATGTTTCTCTGTGTTGCAAAATAGGTTTTATTCATGCACAGACTGCAATTTTAATTTTGGACCGATTTTCAGCCTGCATTGCCAGAACCAAGTTTGTTATGTGCTGAAAAGCTGTTTTCTGACATTTCAGGCTCTAACTTCAAAAATCATGCAAAACACTTCTAACACCTTCAGATATGTTTCTCTGTGTTGCAAAATAGGTTTTATTCATGCACAGACTGCAATTTTAATTTTGGGCCGAGTTTCAGCTTGCATTGCCTGAACCAAGTTTGTTATGTGCTGAAACGCCGTTTTCTGACATTTCAGGCTCTAACTTCAAAAATCATGCAAAACACTTCTAACACCTTCAGATATGTTTCTCTGTGTTGCAAAATAGGTTTTATTCATGCACAGACTGCAATTTTAATTTTGGACCGAGTTTCAGCCTGCATTGCCAGAATCAAGTTTGTTATGTGCTGAAACGCTGTTTTCTGACATTTCAGGCTCTATCTTCAAAAATCATGCAAAACACTTCTAACACCTTCAGATATGTTTCTCTGTGTTGCAAAATAGGTTTTATTCATGCACAGACTGCAATTTTAATATTGGACCGAGTTTCAGCTTGAATTGCCTGAACCAAGTTTGTTATGTGCTGAAACGCCGTTTTCTGACATTTCAGGCTCTAACTTCAAAAATCATGCAAAACACTTCTAACACCTTCAGATATGTTTCTCTGTGTTGCAAAATAGGTTTTATTCATGCACAGACTGCAATTTTAATTTTGGGCCGAGTTTCAGCTTGCATTGCCTGAACCAAGTTTGTTATGTGCTGAAACGCCGTTTTCTGACATTTCAGGCTCTAACTTCAAAAATCATGCAAAACACTTCTAACACCTTCAGATATGTTTCTCTGTGTTGCAAAATAGGTTTTATTCATGCACAGACTGCAATTTTAATTTTGGACCGAGTTTCAGCCTGCATTGCCAGAACCAAGTTTGTTCTGCGCTGAAACGCTGTTTTCTGACATTTCAGGCTCTAACTTCAAAAATCATGCAAAACACTTCTAACACCTTCAGATATGTTTCTCTGTGTTGCAAAATAGGTTTTATTCATGCACAGACTGCAATTTTAATTTTGGACCGAGTTTCAGCTTGCATTGCCTGAACCAAGTTTGTTATGTGCTGAAACGCCGTTTTCTGACATTTCAGGCTCTAACTTCAAAAATCATGCAAAACACTTCTAACACCTTCAGATATGTTTCTCTGTGTTGCAAAATAGGTTTTATTCATGCACAGACTGCAATTTTAATTTTGGACCGATTTTCAGCCTGCATTGCCAGAATCAAGTTTGTTATGTGCTGAAACGCTGTTTTCTGACATTTCAGGCTCTAACTTCAAAAATCATGCAAAACACTTCTAACACCTTCAGATATGTTTCTCTGTGTTGCAAAATAGGTTTTATTCATGCACAGACTGCAATTTTAATATTGGACCGAGTTTCAGCTTGAATTGCCTGAACCAAGTTTGTTATGTGCTGAAACGCCGTTTTCTGACATTTCAGGCTCTAACTTCAAAAATCATGCAAAACACTTCTAACACCTTCCGATATGTTTCTCTGTGTTGCAAAATAGGTTTTATTCATGCACAGACTGCAATTTTAATTTTGGGCCGAGTTTCAGCTTGCATTGCCTGAACCAAGTTTGTTATGTGCTGAAACGCCGTTTTCTGACATTTCAGGCTCTAACTTCAAAAATCATGCAAAACACTTCTAACACCTTCAGATATGTTTCTCTGTGTTGCAAAATAGGTTTTATTCATGCACAGACTGCAAAGTTAAAGTGGGACCAAGATTCAGCTTGCATTGCCTGAACCAACTTTGTTCTGCGCTGTTTTCTGACATTTCAGGGTCTAACTTCAAAAATCATGCAAAACACTTCTAACACCTTCAGATATGTTTCTCTGTGTTGCAAAATAGGTTTTATTCATGCACAGACTGCAATTTTAATTTTGGACCGAGTTTCAGCCTGCATTGCCAGAATCAAGTTTGTTATGTGCTGAAACGCTGTTTTCTGACATTTCAGGCTCTGACTTCAAAAATCATGCAAAACACTTCTAACACCTTCAGATATGTTTCTCTGTGTTGCAAAATAGGTTTTATTCATGCACAGACTGCAATTTTAATATTGGACCGAGTTTCAGCTTGAATTGCCTGAACCAAGTTTGTTATGTGCTGAAACGCCGTTTTCTGACATTTCAGGCTCTAACTTCAAAAATCATGCAAAACACTTCTAACACCTTCAGATATGTTTCTCTGTGTTGCAAAATAGGTTTTATTCATGCACAGACTGCAATTTTTATTTTGGACCGAGTTTCAGCTTGAATTGCCTGAACCAAGTTTGTTCTGCGCTGAAACGCTGTTTTCTGACATTTCAGGCTCTAACTTCAAAAATCATGCAAAACACTTCTAACACCTTCAGATATGTTTCTCTGTGTTGCAAAATAGGTTTTATTCATGCACAGACTGCAATTTTAATTTTTGGACCGATTTTCAGCCTGCATTGCCAGAACCAAGTTTGTTATGTGCTGAAAAGCTGTTTTCTGACATTTCAGGCTCTAACTTCAAAAATCATGCAAAACACTTCTAACACCTTCAGATATGTTTCTCTGTGTTGCAAAATAGGTTTTATTCATGCACAGACTGCAATTTTAATTTTGGACCGAGTTTCAGCTTGAATTGCCTGAACCAACTTTGTTATGTGCTGAAACGCCGTTTTCTGACATTTCAGGCTCTAACTTCAAAAATCATGCAAAACACTTCTAACACCTTCAGATATGTTTCTCTGTGTTGCAAAATAGGTTTTATTCATGCACAGACTGCAATTTTAATTTTGGACCGAGTTTCAGCCTGCATTGCCAGAACCAAGTTTGTTATGTGCTGAAACGCTGTTTTCTGACATTTCAGGCTCTAACTACAAAAATCATGCAAAACACTTCTAACACCTTCAGATATGTTTCTCTGTGTTGCAAAATAGGTTTTATTCATGCACAGACTGCAATTTTAATTTTGGACCGAGTTTTTTAGCCTGCATTGCCAGAATCAAGTTTGTTATGTGCTGAAACGCTGTTTTCTGACATTTCAGGCTCTGACTTCAAAAATCATGCAAAACACTTCTAACACCTTCAGATATGTTTCTCTGTGTTGCAAAATAGGTTTTATTCATGCACAGACTGCAATTTTAATATTGGACCGAGTTTCAGCTTGAATTGCCTGAACCAAGTTTGTTATGTGCTGAAACGCCGTTTTCTGACATTTCAGGCTCTAACTTCAAAAATCATGCAAAACACTTCTAACACCTTCAGATATGTTTCTCTGTGTTGCAAAATAGGTTTTATTCATGCACAGACTGCAATTTTAATTTTGGACCGATTTTCAGCCTGCATTGCCAGAACCAAGTTTGTTATGTGCTGAAAAGCTGTTTTCTGACATTTCAGGCTCTAACTTCAAAAATCATGCAAAACACTTCTAACACCTTCAGATATGTTTCTCTGTGTTGCAAAATAGGTTTTATTCATGCACAGACTGCAATTTTAATTTTGGGCCGAGTTTCAGCTTGCATTGCCTGAACCAAGTTTGTTATGTGCTGAAACGCCGTTTTCTGACATTTCAGGCTCTAACTTCAAAAATCATGCAAAACACTTCTAACACCTTCAGATATGTTTCTCTGTGTTGCAAAATAGGTTTTATTCATGCACAGACTGCAATTTTAATTTTGGACCGAGTTTCAGCCTGCATTGCCAGAATCAAGTTTGTTATGTGCTGAAACGCTGTTTTCTGACATTTCAGGCTCTATCTTCAAAAATCATGCAAAACACTTCTAACACCTTCAGATATGTTTCTCTGTGTTGCAAAATAGGTTTTATTCATGCACAGACTGCAATTTTAATATTGGACCGAGTTTCAGCTTGAATTGCCTGAACCAAGTTTGTTATGTGCTGAAACGCCGTTTTCTGACATTTCAGGCTCTAACTTCAAAAATCATGCAAAACACTTCTAACACCTTCAGATATGTTTCTCTGTGTTGCAAAATAGGTTTTATTCATGCACAGACTGCAATTTTAATTTTGGGCCGAGTTTCAGCTTGCATTGCCTGAACCAAGTTTGTTATGTGCTGAAACGCCGTTTTCTGACATTTCAGGCTCTAACTTCAAAAATCATGCAAAACACTTCTAACACCTTCAGATATGTTTCTCTGTGTTGCAAAATAGGTTTTATTCATGCACAGACTGCAATTTTAATTTTGGACCGAGTTTCAGCCTGCATTGCCAGAACCAAGTTTGTTCTGCGCTGAAACGCTGTTTTCTGACATTTCAGGCTCTAACTTCAAAAATCATGCAAAACACTTCTAACACCTTCAGATATGTTTCTCTGTGTTGCAAAATAGGTTTTATTCATGCACAGACTGCAATTTTAATTTTGGACCGAGTTTCAGCTTGCATTGCCTGAACCAAGTTTGTTATGTGCTGAAACGCCGTTTTCTGACATTTCAGGCTCTAACTTCAAAAATCATGCAAAACACTTCTAACACCTTCAGATATGTTTCTCTGTGTTGCAAAATAGGTTTTATTCATGCACAGACTGCAATTTTAATTTTGGACCGATTTTCAGCCTGCATTGCCAGAATCAAGTTTGTTATGTGCTGAAACGCTGTTTTCTGACATTTCAGGCTCTAACTTCAAAAATCATGCAAAACACTTCTAACACCTTCAGATATGTTTCTCTGTGTTGCAAAATAGGTTTTATTCATGCACAGACTGCAATTTTAATATTGGACCGAGTTTCAGCTTGAATTGCCTGAACCAAGTTTGTTATGTGCTGAAACGCCGTTTTCTGACATTTCAGGCTCTAACTTCAAAAATCATGCAAAACACTTCTAACACCTTCCGATATGTTTCTCTGTGTTGCAAAATAGGTTTTATTCATGCACAGACTGCAATTTTAATTTTGGGCCGAGTTTCAGCTTGCATTGCCTGAACCAAGTTTGTTATGTGCTGAAACGCCGTTTTCTGACATTTCAGGCTCTAACTTCAAAAATCATGCAAAACACTTCTAACACCTTCAGATATGTTTCTCTGTGTTGCAAAATAGGTTTTATTCATGCACAGACTGCAATTTTAATTTTGGGCCGAGTTTCAGCTTGCATTGCCTGAACCAAGTTTGTTATGTGCTGAAACGCCGTTTTCTGACATTTCAGGCTCTAACTTCAAAAATCATGCAAAACACTTCTAACACCTTCAGATATGTTTCTCTGTGTTGCAAAATAGGTTTTATTCATGCACAGACTGCAATTTTAATTTTGGACCGAGTTTCAGCCTGCATTGCCAGAATCAAGTTTGTTATGTGCTGAAACGCTGTTTTCTGACATTTCAGGCTCTAACTTCAAAAATCATGCAAAACACTTCTAACACCTTCAGATATGTTTTTCTGTGTTGCAAAATAGGTTTTATTCATGCACAGACTGCAATTTTAATATTGGACCGAGTTTCAGCTTGAATTGCCTGAACCAAGTTTGTTATGTGCTGAAACGCCGTTTTCTGACATTTCAGGCTCTAACTTCAAAAATCATGCAAAACACTTCTAACACCTTCAGATATGTTTCTCTGTGTTGCAAAATAGGTTTTATTCATGCACAGACTGCAATTTTAATTTTGGGCCGAGTTTCAGCTTGCATTGCCTGAACCAAGTTTGTTATGTGCTGAAACGCCGTTTTCTGACATTTCAGGCTCTAACTTCAAAAATCATGCAAAACACTTCTAACACCTTCAGATATGTTTCTCTGTGTTGCAAAATAGGTTTTATTCATGCACAGCCTGCAAATTTTAATTTTGGACCGAGTTTCAGCTTGAATTGCCTGAACCAAGTTTGTTCTGCGCTGAAACGCTGTTTTCTGACATTTCAGGCTCTAACTTCAAAAATCATGCAAAACACTTCTAACACCTTCAGATATGTTTCTCTGTGTTGCAAAATAGGTTTTATTCATGCACAGACTGCAATTTTAATTTTGGACCGAGTTTCAGCTTGCATTGCCTGAACCAAGTTTGTTATGTGCTGAAACGCCGTTTTCTGACATTTCAGGCTCTAACTTCAAAAATCATGCAAAACACTTCTAACACCTTCAGATATGTTTCTCTGTGTTGCAAAATAGGTTTTATTCATGCACAGACTGCAATTTTAATTTTGGACTGAGTTTCAGCCTGCATTGCCAGAACCAAGTTTGTTATGTGCTGAAAAGCTGTTTTCTGACATTTCAGGCTCTAACTTCAAAAATCATGCAAAACACTTCTAACACCTTCAGATATGTTTCTCTGTGTTGCAAAATAGGTTGTATTCATGCACAGACTGCAATTTTTATTTTGGACCGAGTTTCAGCTTGAATTGCCTGAACCAAGTTTGTTCTGCGCTGAAACGCTGTTTTCTGACATTTCAGGCTCTAACTTCAAAAATCATGCAAAACACTTCTAACACCTTCAGATATGTTTCTCTGTGTTGCAAAATAGGTTTTATTCATGCACAGACTGCAATTTTAATATTGGACCGAGTTTCAGCTTGAATTGCCTGAACCAAGTTTGTTATGTGCTGAAACGCCGTTTTCTGACATTTCAGGCTCTAACTTCAAAAATCATGCAAAACACTTCTAACACCTTCAGATATGTTTCTCTGTGTTGCAAAATAGGTTTTATTCATGCACAGACTGCAATTTTAATTTTGGGCCGAGTTTCAGCTTGCATTGCCTGAACCAAGTTTGTTATGTGCTGAAACGCCGTTTTCTGACATTTCAGGCTCTAACTTCAAAAATCATGCAAAACACTTCTAACACCTTCAGATATGTTTCTCTGTGTTGCAAAATAGGTTTTATTCATGCACAGACTGCAATTTTAATTTTGGACCGAGTTTCAGCCTGCATTGCCAGAACCAAGTTTGTTATGTGCTGAAACGCTGTTTTCTGACATTTCAGGCTCTAACTACAAAAATCATGCAAAACACTTCTAACACCTTCAGATATGTTTCTCTGTGTTGCAAAATAGGTTTTATTCATGCACAGACTGCAATTTTTATTTTGGACCGAGTTTCAGCTTGAATTGCCTGAACCAAGTTTGTTCTGCGCTGAAACGCTGTTTTCTGACATTTCAGGCTCTAACTTCAAAAATCATGCAAAACACTTCTAACACCTTCAGATATGTTTCTCTGTGTTGCAAAATAGGTTTTATTCATGCACAGACTGCAATTTTAATTTTGGACCGAGTTTCAGCTTGCATTGCCTGAACCAAGTTTGTTATGTGCTGAAACGCCGTTTTCTGACATTTCAGGCTCTAACTTCAAAAATCATGCAAAACACTTCTAACACCTTCAGATATGTTTCTCTGTGTTGCAAAATAGGTTTTATTCATGCACAGACTGCAATTTTAATTTTGGACCGATTTTCAGCCTGCATTGCCAGAATCAAGTTTGTTATGTGCTGAAACGCTGTTTTCTGACATTTCAGGCTCTAACTTCAAAAATCATGCAAAACACTTCTAACACCTTCAGATATGTTTCTCTGTGTTGCAAAATAGGTTTTATTCATGCACAGACTGCAATTTTAATATTGGACCGAGTTTCAGCTTGAATTGCCTGAACCAAGTTTGTTATGTGCTGAAACGCCGTTTTCTGACATTTCAGGCTCTAACTTCAAAAATCATGCAAAACACTTCTAACACCTTCCGATATGTTTCTCTGTGTTGCAAAATAGGTTTTATTCATGCACAGACTGCAATTTTAATTTTGGGCCGAGTTTCAGCTTGCATTGCCTGAACCAAGTTTGTTATGTGCTGAAACGCCGTTTTCTGACATTTCAGGCTCTAACTTCAAAAATCATGCAAAACACTTCTAACACCTTCAGATATGTTTCTCTGTGTTGCAAAATAGGTTTTATTCATGCACAGACTGCAATTTTAATTTTGGGCCGAGTTTCAGCTTGCATTGCCTGAACCAAGTTTGTTATGTGCTGAAACGCCGTTTTCTGACATTTCAGGCTCTAACTTCAAAAATCATGCAAAACACTTCTAACACCTTCAGATATGTTTCTCTGTGTTGCAAAATAGGTTTTATTCATGCACAGACTGCAATTTTAATTTTGGACCGAGTTTCAGCCTGCATTGCCAGAATCAAGTTTGTTATGTGCTGAAACGCTGTTTTCTGACATTTCAGGCTCTAACTTCAAAAATCATGCAAAACACTTCTAACACCTTCAGATATGTTTTTCTGTGTTGCAAAATAGGTTTTATTCATGCACAGACTGCAATTTTAATATTGGACCGAGTTTCAGCTTGAATTGCCTGAACCAAGTTTGTTATGTGCTGAAACGCCGTTTTCTGACATTTCAGGCTCTAACTTCAAAAATCATGCAAAACACTTCTAACACCTTCAGATATGTTTCTCTGTGTTGCAAAATAGGTTTTATTCATGCACAGACTGCAATTTTAATTTTGGGCCGAGTTTCAGCTTGCATTGCCTGAACCAAGTTTGTTATGTGCTGAAACGCCGTTTTCTGACATTTCAGGCTCTAACTTCAAAAATCATGCAAAACACTTCTAACACCTTCAGATATGTTTCTCTGTGTTGCAAAATAGGTTTTATTCATGCACAGACTGCAATTTTAATTTTGGACCGAGTTTCAGCTTGAATTGCCTGAACCAAGTTTGTTCTGCGCTGAAACGCTGTTTTCTGACATTTCAGGCTCTAACTTCAAAAATCATGCAAAACACTTCTAACACCTTCAGATATGTTTCTCTGTGTTGCAAAATAGGTTTTATTCATGCACAGACTGCAATTTTAATTTTGGACCGAGTTTCAGCTTGCATTGCCTGAACCAAGTTTGTTATGTGCTGAAACGCCGTTTTCTGACATTTCAGGCTCTAACTTCAAAAATCATGCAAAACACTTCTAACACCTTCAGATATGTTTCTCTGTGTTGCAAAATAGGTTTTATTCATGCACAGACTGCAATTTTAATTTTGGACTGAGTTTCAGCCTGCATTGCCAGAACCAAGTTTGTTATGTGCTGAAAAGCTGTTTTCTGACATTTCAGGCTCTAACTTCAAAAATCATGCAAAACACTTCTAACACCTTCAGATATGTTTCTCTGTGTTGCAAAATAGGTTGTATTCATGCACAGACTGCAATTTTTATTTTGGACCGAGTTTCAGCTTGAATTGCCTGAACCAAGTTTGTTCTGCGCTGAAACGCCGTTTTCTGACATTTCAGGCTCTAACTTCAAAAATCATGCAAAACACTTCTAACACCTTCAGATATGTTTCTCTGTGTTGCAAAATAGGTTGTATTCATGCACAGACTGCAATTTTTATTTTGGACCGAGTTTCAGCTTGAATTGCCTGAACCAAGTTTGTTCTGCGCTGAAACGCTGTTTTCTGACATTTCAGGCTCTAACTTCAAAAATCATGCAAAACACTTCTAACACCTTCAGATATGTTTCTCTGTGTTGCAAAATAGGTTTTATTCATGCACAGACTGCAATTTTAATTTTGGACCGAGTTTCAGCCTGCATTGCCAGAATCAAGTTTGTTATGTGCTGAAACGCTGTTTTCTGACATTTCAGGCTCTGACTTCAAAAATCATGCAAAACACTTCTAACACCTTCAGATATGTTTCTCTGTGTTGCAAAATAGGTTTTATTCATGCACAGACTGCAATTTTAATTTTGGGCCGAGTTTCAGCTTGCATTGCCTGAACCAAGTTTGTTATGTGCTGAAACGCCGTTTTCTGACATTTCAGGCTCTAACTTCAAAAATCATGCAAAACACTTCTAACACCTTCAGATATGTTTCTCTGTGTTGCAAAATAGGTTTTATTCATGCACAGACTGCAATTTTAATTTTGGACCGAGTTTCAGCCTGCATTGCCAGAATCAAGTTTGTTATGTGCTGAAACGCTGTTTTCTGACATTTCAGGCTCTAACTTCAAAAATCATGCAAAACACTTCTAACACCTTCAGATATGTTTCTCTGTGTTGCAAAATAGGTTTTATTCATGCACAGACTGCAATTTTAATATTGGACCGAGTTTCAGCTTGAATTGCCTGAACCAAGTTTGTTATGTGCTGAAACGCCGTTTTCTGACATTTCAGGCTCTAACTTCAAAAATCATACAAAACACTTCTAACACCTTCAGATATGTTTCTCTGTGTTGCAAAATAGGTTTTATTCATGCACAGACTGCAATTTTAATTTTGGACCGAGTTTCAGCCTGCATTGCCAGAATCAAGTTTGTTATGTGCTGAAACGCTGTTTTCTGACATTTCAGGCTCTATCTTCAAAAATCATGCAAAACACTTCTAACACCTTCAGATATGTTTCTCTGTGTTGCAAAATAGGTTTTATTCATGCACAGACTGCAATTTTAATATTGGACCGAGTTTCAGCTTGAATTGCCTGAACTAAGTTTGTTATGTGCTGAAACGCCGTTTTCTGACATTTCAGGCTCTAACTTCAAAAATCATGCAAAACACTTCTAACACCTTCAGATATGTTTCTCTGTGTTGCAAAATAGGTTTTATTCATGCACAGACTGCAATTTTAATTTTGGGCCGAGTTTCAGCTTGCATTGCCTGAACCAAGTTTGTTATGTGCTGAAACGCCGTTTTCTGACATTTCAGGCTCTAACTTCAAAAATCATGCAAAACACTTCTAACACCTTCAGATATGTTTCTCTGTGTTGCAAAATAGGTTTTATTCATGCACAGACTGCAATTTTAATTTTGGACCGAGTTTCAGCCTGCATTGCCAGAACCAAGTTTGTTATGTGCTGAAACGCTGTTTTCTGACATTTCAGGCTCTAACTACAAAAATCATGCAAAACACTTCTAACACCTTCAGATATGTTTCTCTGTGTTGCAAAATAGGTTTTATTCATGCACAGACTGCAATTTTTATTTTGGACCGAGTTTCAGCTTGAATTGCCTGAACCAAGTTTGTTATGTGCTGAAACGCTGTTTTCTGACATTTCAGGCTCTAACTTCAAAAATCATGCAAAACACTTCTAACACCTTCAGATATGTTTCTCTGTGTTGCAAAATAGGTTTTATTCATGCACAGACTGCAATTTTAATATTGGACCGAGTTTCAGCTTGAATTGCCTGAACCAAGTTTGTTATGTGCTGAAACGCCGTTTTCTGACATTTCAGGCTCTAACTTCAAAAATCATGCAAAACACTTCTAACACCTTCCGATATGTTTCTCTGTGTTGCAAAATAGGTTTTATTCATGCACAGACTGCAATTTTAATTTTGGGCCGAGTTTCAGCTTGCATTGCCTGAACCAAGTTTGTTATGTGCTGAAACGCCGTTTTCTGACATTTCAGGCTCTAACTTCAAAAATCATGCAAAACACTTCTAACACCTTCAGATATGTTTCTCTGTGTTGCAAAATAGGTTTTATTCATGCACAGACTGCAATTTTAATTTTGGGCCGAGTTTCAGCTTGCATTGCCTGAACCAAGTTTGTTATGTGCTGAAACGCTGTTTTCTGACATTTCAGGCTCTAACTTCAAAAATCATGCAAAACACTTCTAACACCTTCAGATATGTTTTTCTGTGTTGCAAAATAGGTTTTATTCATGCACAGACTGCAATTTTAATATTGGACCGAGTTTCAGCTTGAATTGCCTGAACCAAGTTTGTTATGTGCTGAAACGCCGTTTTCTGACATTTCAGGCTCTAACTTCAAAAATCATGCAAAACACTTCTAACACCTTCAGATATGTTTCTCTGTGTTGCAAAATAGGTTTTATTCATGCACAGACTGCAATTTTAATTTTGGGCCGAGTTTCAGCTTGCATTGCCTGAACCAAGTTTGTTATGTGCTGAAACGCCGTTTTCTGACATTTCAGGCTCTAACTTCAAAAATCATGCAAAACACTTCTAACACCTTCAGATATGTTTCTCTGTGTTGCAAAATAGGTTTTATTCATGCACAGACTGCAATTTTAATTTTGGACCGAGTTTCAGCTTGAATTGCCTGAACCAAGTTTGTTCTGCGCTGAAACGCTGTTTTCTGACATTTCAGGCTCTAACTTCAAAAATCATGCAAAACACTTCTAACACCTTCAGATATGTTTCTCTGTGTTGCAAAATAGGTTTTATTCATGCACAGACTGCAATTTTAATTTTGGACCGAGTTTCAGCTTGCATTGCCTGAACCAAGTTTGTTATGTGCTGAAACGCCGTTTTCTGACATTTCAGGCTCTAACTTCAAAAATCATGCAAAACACTTCTAACACCTTCAGATATGTTTCTCTGTGTTGCAAAATAGGTTTTATTCATGCACAGACTGCAATTTTAATTTTGGACTGAGTTTCAGCCTGCATTGCCAGAACCAAGTTTGTTATGTGCTGAAAAGCTGTTTTCTGACATTTCAGGCTCTAACTTCAAAAATCATGCAAAACACTTCTAACACCTTCAGATATGTTTCTCTGTGTTGCAAAATAGGTTGTATTCATGCACAGACTGCAATTTTTATTTTGGACCGAGTTTCAGCTTGAATTGCCTGAACCAAGTTTGTTCTGCGCTGAAACGCTGTTTTCTGACATTTCAGGCTCTAACTTCAAAAATCATGCAAAACACTTCTAACACCTTCAGATATGTTTCTCTGTGTTGCAAAATAGGTTTTATTCATGCACAGACTGCAATTTGAATTTTGGACCGAGTTTCAGCCTGCATTGCCAGAATCAAGTTTGTTATGTGCTGAAACGCTGTTTTCTGACATTTCAGGCTCTGACTTCAAAAATCATGCAAAACACTTCTAACACCTTCAGATATGTTTCTCTGTGTTGCAAAATAGGTTTTATTCATGCACAGACTGCAATTTTAATTTTGGACCCAGTTTCAGCCTGCATTGCCAGAATCAAGTTTGTTATGTGCTGAAACGCTGTTTTCTGACATTTCAGGCTCTAACTTCAAAAATCATGCAAAACACTTCTAACACCTTCAGATATGTTTCTCTGTGTTGCAAAATAGGTTTTATTCATGCACAGACTGCAATTTTAATATTGGACCGAGTTTCAGCTTGAATTGCCTGAACCAAGTTTGTTATGTGCTGAAACGCCGTTTTCTGACATTTCAGGCTCTAACTTCAAAAATCATGCAAAACACTTCTAACACCTTCAGATATGTTTCTCTGTGTTGCAAAATAGGTTGTATTCATGCACAGACTGCAATTTTTATTTTGGACCGAGTTTCAGCTTGAATTGCCTGAACCAAGTTTGTTCTGCGCTGAAACGCTGTTTTCTGACATTTCAGGCTCTAACTTCAAAAATCATGCAAAACACTTCTAACACCTTCAGATATGTTTCTCTGTGTTGCAAAATAGGTTTTATTCATGCACAGACTGCAATTTTAATTTTGGACCGAGTTTCAGCCTGCATTGCCAGAATCAAGTTTGTTATGTGCTGAAACGCTGTTTTCTGACATTTCAGGCTCTGACTTCAAAAATCATGCAAAACAC
Organism: Garra rufa; assembly: GCF_049309525.1. Classification (NCBI taxonomy): domain Eukaryota; kingdom Metazoa; phylum Chordata; class Actinopteri; order Cypriniformes; family Cyprinidae; genus Garra; species Garra rufa. The sequence continues at coordinate 7,682,937 of NW_027394278.1, read as the reverse complement.
TTCTAACACCTTCAGATATGTTTCTCTGTGTTGCAAAATAGGTTTTATTCATGCACAGACTGCAATTTTAATTTTGGGCCGAGTTTCAGCTTGCATTGCCTGAACCAAGTTTGTTATGTGCTGAAACGCCGTTTTCTGACATTTCAGGCTCTAACTTCAAAAATCATGCAAAACACTTCTAACACCTTCAGATATGTTTCTCTGTGTTGCAAAATAGGTTTTATTCATGCACAGACTGCAATTTTAATTTTGGACCGAGTTTCAGCCTGCATTGCCAGAATCAAGTTTGTTATGTGCTGAAACGCTGTTTTCTGACATTTCAGGCTCTAACTTCAAAAATCATGCAAAACACTTCTAACACCTTCAGATATGTTTCTCTGTGTTGCAAAATAGGTTTTATTCATGCACAGACTGCAATTTTAATATTGGACCGAGTTTCAGCTTGAATTGCCTGAACCAAGTTTGTTATGTGCTGAAACGCCGTTTTCTGACATTTCAGGCTCTAACTTCAAAAATCATACAAAACACTTCTAACACCTTCAGATATGTTTCTCTGTGTTGCAAAATAGGTTTTATTCATGCACAGACTGCAATTTTAATTTTGGACCGAGTTTCAGCCTGCATTGCCAGAACCAAGTTTGTTATGTGCTGAAACGCTGTTTTCTGACATTTCAGGCTCTAACTTCAAAAATCATGCAAAACACTTCTAACACCTTCAGATATGTTTCTCTGTGTTGCAAAATAGGTTTTATTCATGCACAGACTGCAATTTTAATTTTGGACCGATTTTCAGCCTGCATTGCCAGAATCAAGTTTGTTATGTGCTGAAACGCTGTTTTCTGACATTTCAGGCTCTAACTTCAAAAATCATGCAAAACACTTCTAACACCTTCAGATATGTTTCTCTGTGTTGCAAAATAGGTTTTATTCATGCACAGACTGCAATTTTAATATTGGACCGAGTTTCAGCTTGAATTGCCTGAACCAAGTTTGTTATGTGCTGAAACGCCGTTTTCTGACATTTCAGGCTCTAACTTCAAAAATCATGCAAAACACTTCTAACACCTTCAGATATGTTTCTCTGTGTTGCAAAATAGGTTTTATTCATGCACAGACTGCAATTTTTATTTTGGACCGAGTTTCAGCTTGAATTGCCTGAACCAAGTTTGTTCTGCGCTGAAACGCTGTTTTATGACATTTCAGGCTCTAACTTCGAAAATCATGCAAAACACTTCTAACACCTTCAGATATGTTTCTCTGTGTTGCAAAATAGGTTTTATTCATGCACAGACTGCAATTTTAATTTTGGACCGAGTTTCAGCCTGCATTGCCAGAATCAAGTTTGTTATGTGCTGAAACGCTGTTTTCTGACATTTCAGGCTCTAACTTCAAAAATCATGCAAAACACTTCTAACACCTTCAGATATGTTTCTCTGTGTTGCAAAATAGGTTTTATTCATGCACAGACTGCAATTTTAATATTGGACCGAGTTTCAGCTTGAATTGCCTGAACCAAGTTTGTTATGTGCTGAAACGCCGTTTTCTGACATTTCAGGCTCTAACTTCAAAAATCATGCAAAACACTTCTAACACCTTCAGATATGTTTCTCTGTGTTGCAAAATAGGTTTTATTCATGCACAGACTGCAATTTTAATTTTGGACCGAGTTTCAGCCTGCATTGCCAGAACCAAGTTTGTTATGTGCTGAAACGCTGTTTTCTGACATTTCAGGCTCTAACTTCAAAAATCATGCAAAACACTTCTAACACCTTCAGATATGTTTCTCTGTGTTGCAAAATAGGTTTTATTCATGCACAGACTGCAATTTTAATTTTGGACCGAGTTTCAGCTTGAATTGCCTGAACCAACTTTGTTATGTGCTGAAACGCCGTTTTCTGACATTTCAGGCTCTAACTTCAAAAATCATGCAAAACACTTCTAACACCTTCAGATATGTTTCTCTGTGTTGCAAAATAGGTTTTATTCATGCACAGACTGCAATTTTAATTTTGGACCGATTTTCAGCCTGCATTGCCAGAACCAAGTTTGTTATGTGCTGAAAAGCTGTTTTCTGACATTTCAGGCTCTAACTTCAAAAATCATGCAAAACACTTCTAACACCTTCAGATATGTTTCTCTGTGTTGCAAAATAGGTTTTATTCATGCACAGACTGCAATTTTAATTTTGGACCGAGTTTCAGCCTGCATTGCCAGAATCAAGTTTGTTATGTGCTGAAACGCTGTTTTCTGACATTTCAAGCTCTGACTTCAAAAATCATGCAAAACACTTCTAACACCTTCAGATATGTTTCTCTGTGTTGCAAAATAGGTTTTATTCATGCACAGACTGCAATTTTAATATTGGACCGAGTTTCAGCTTGAATTGCCTGAACCAAGTTTGTTATGTGCTGAAACGCCGTTTTCTGACATTTCAGGCTCTAACTTCAAAAATCATGCAAAACACTTCTAACACCTTCAGATATGTTTCTCTGTGTTGCAAAATAGGTTTTATTCATGCACAGACTGCAATTTTAATTTTGGGCCGAGTTTCAGCTTGCATTGCCTGAACCAAGTTTGTTATGTGCTGAAACGCCGTTTTCTGACATTTCAGGCTCTAACTTCAAAAATCATGCAAAACACTTCTAACACCTTCAGATATGTTTCTCTGTGTTGCAAAATAGGTTTTATTCATGCACAGACTGCAATTTTAATTTTGGACCGAGTTTCAGCCTGCATTGCCAGAATCAAGTTTGTTATGTGCTGAAACGCTGTTTTCTGACATTTCAGGCTCTAACTTCAAAAATCATGCAAAACACTTCTAACACCTTCAGATATGTTTCTCTGTGTTGCAAAATAGGTTTTATTCATGCACAGACTGCAATTTTAATTTTGGACCGAGTTTCAGCTTGAATTGCCTGAACCAACTTTGTTATGTGCTGAAACGCCGTTTTCTGACATTTCAGGCTCTAACTTCAAAAATCATGCAAAACACTTCTAACACCTTCAGATATGTTTCTCTGTGTTGCAAAATAGGTTTTATTCATGCACAGACTGCAATTTTTATTTTGGACCGAGTTTCAGCTTGAATTGCCTGAACCAAGTTTGTTCTGCGCTGAAACGCTGTTTTATGACATTTCAGGCTCTAACTTCAAAAATCATGCAAAACACTTCTAACACCTTCAGATATGTTTCTCTGTGTTGCAAAATAGGTTTTATTCATGCACAGACTGCAATTTTAATTTTGGACCGAGTTTCAGCCTGCATTGCCAGAATCAAGTTTGTTATGTGCTGAAACGCTGTTTTCTGACATTTCAGGCTCTAACTTCAAAAATCATGCAAAACACTTCTAACACCTTCAGATATGTTTCTCTGTGTTGCAAAATAGGTTTTATTCATGCACAGACTGCAATTTTAATATTGGACCGAGTTTCAGCTTGAATTGCCTGAACCAAGTTTGTTATGTGCTGAAACGCCGTTTTCTGACATTTCAGGCTCTAACTTCAAAAATCATGCAAAACACTTCTAACACCTTCAGATATGTTTCTCTGTGTTGCAAAATAGGTTTTATTCATGCACAGACTGCAATTTTAATTTTGGGCCGAGTTTCAGCTTGCATTGCCTGAACCAAGTTTGTTATGTGCTGAAACGCCGTTTTCTGACATTTCAGGCTCTAACTTCAAAAATCATGCAAAACACTTCTAACACCTTCAGATATGTTTCTCTGTGTTGCAAACTAGGTTTTATTCATGCACAGACTGCAATTTTAATTTTGGACCGAGTTTCAGCCTGCATTGCCAGAACCAAGTTTGTTATGTGCTGAAACGCTGTTTTCTGACATTTCAGGCTCTAACTTCAAAAATCATGCAAAACACTTCTAACATCTTCAGATATGTTTCTCTGTGTTGCAAAATAGGTTTTATTCATGCACAGACTGCAATTTTAATTTTGGACCGAGTTTCAGCTTGAATTGCCTGAACCAACTTTGTTATGTGCTGAAACGCCGTTTTCTGACATTTCAGGCTCTAACTTCAAAAATCATGCAAAACAATTCTAACACCTTCAGATATGTTTCTCTGTGTTGCAAAATAGGTTTTATTCATGCACAGACTGCAATTTTAATTTTGGACCGATTTTCAGCCTGCATTGCCAGAACCAAGTTTGTTATGTGCTGAAAAGCTGTTTTCTGACATTTCAGGCTCTAACTTCAAAAATCATGCAAAACACTTCTAACACCTTCAGATATGTTTCTCTGTGTTGCAAAATAGGTTTTATTCATGCACAGACTGCAATTTTAATTTTGGACCGAGTTTCAGCCTGCATTGCCAGAATCAAGTTTGTTATGTGCTGAAACGCTGTTTTCTGACATTTCAGGCTCTGACTTCAAAAATCATGCAAAACACTTCTAACACCTTCAGATATGTTTCTCTGTGTTGCAAAATAGGTTTTATTCATGCACAGACTGCAATTTTAATATTGGACCGAGTTTCAGCTTGAATTGCCTGAACCAAGTTTGTTATGTGCTGAAACGCCGTTTTCTGACATTTCAGGCTCTAACTTCAAAAATCATGCAAAACACTTCTAACACCTTCAGACATGTTTCTCTGTGTTGCAAAATAGGTTTTATTCATGCACAGACTGCAATTTTAATTTTGGGCCGAGTTTCAGCTTGCATTGCCTGAACCAAGTTTGTTATGTGCTGAAACGCCGTTTTCTGACATTTCAGGCTCTAACTTCAAAAATCATGCAAAACACTTCTAACACCTTCAGATATGTTTCTCTGTGTTGCAAAATAGGTTTTATTCATGCACAGACTGCAATTTTAATTTTGGACCGATTTTCAGCCTGCATTGCCAGAACCAAGTTTGTTATGTGCTGAAAAGCTGTTTTCTGACATTTCAGGCTCTAACTTCAAAAATCATGCAAAACACTTCTAACACCTTCAGATATGTTTCTCTGTGTTGCAAAATAGGTTTTATTCATGCACAGACTGCAATTTTAATTTTGGGCCGAGTTTCAGCTTGCATTGCCTGAACCAAGTTTGTTATGTGCTGAAACGCCGTTTTCTGACATTTCAGGCTCTAACTTCAAAAATCATGCAAAACACTTCTAACACCTTCAGATATGTTTCTCTGTGTTGCAAAATAGGTTTTATTCATGCACAGACTGCAATTTTAATTTTGGACCGAGTTTCAGCCTGCATTGCCAGAACCAAGTTTGTTATGTGCTGAAACGCTGTTTTCTGACATTTCAGGCTCTAACTTCAAAAATCATGCAAAACACTTCTAACACCTTCAGATATGTTTCTCTGTGTTGCAAAATAGGTTTTATTCATGCACAGACTGCAATTTTAATTTTGGACCGAGTTTCAGCTTGAATTGCCTGAACCAACTTTGTTATGTGCTGAAACGCCGTTTTCTGACATTTCAGGCTCTAACTTCAAAAATCATGCAAAACACTTCTAACACCTTCAGATATGTTTCTCTGTGTTGCAAAATAGGTTTTATTCATGCACAGACTGCAATTTTAATTTTGGACCGATTTTCAGCCTGCATTGCCAGAACCAAGTTTGTTATGTGCTGAAAAGCTGTTTTCTGTCATTTCATGCTCTAACTTCAAAAATCATGCAAAACACTTCTAACACCTTCAGATATGTTTCTCTGTGTTGCAAAATAGGTTTTATTCATGCACAGACTGCAATTTTAATTTTGGACCGAGTTTCAGCCTGCATTGCCAGAATCAAGTTTGTTATGTGCTGAAACGCTGTTTTCTGACATTTCAGGCTCTAACTTCAAAAATCATGCAAAACACTTCTAACACCTTCAGATATGTTTCTCTGTGTTGCAAAATAGGTTTTATTCATGCACAGACTGCAATTTTAATATTGGACCGAGTTTCAGCTTGAATTGCCTGAACCAAGTTTGTTATGTGCTGAAACGCCGTTTTCTGACATTTCAGGCTCTAACTTCAAAAATCATACAAAACACTTCTAACACCTTCAGATATGTTTCTCTGTGTTGCAAAATAGGTTTTATTCATGCACAGACTGCAATTTTAATTTTGGACCGATTTTCAGCCTGCATTGCCAGAACCAAGTTTGTTATGTGCTGAAAAGCTGTTTTCTGACATTTCAGGCTCTAACTTCAAAAATCATGCAAAACACTTCTAACACCTTCAGATATGTTTCTCTGTGTTGCAAAATAGGTTTTATTCATGCACACACTGCAATTTTTATTTTGGACCGAGTTTCAGCTTGAATTGCCTGAACCAAGTTTGTTCTGCGCTGAAACGCTGTTTTATGACATTTCAGGCTCTAACTTCAAAAATCATGCAAAACACTTCTAACACCTTCAGATATGTTTCTCTGTGTTGCAAAATAGGTTTTATTCATGCACAGACTGCAATTTTAATTTTGAACCGAGTTTCAGCTTGAATTGCCTGAACCAACTTTGTTATGTGCTGAAACGCCGTTTTCTGACATTTCAGGCTCTAACTTCAAAAATCATGCAAAACACTTCTAACACCTTCAGATATGTTTCTCTGTGTTGCAAAATAGGTTTTATTCATGCACAGAATGCAATTTTTATTTTGGACCGAGTTTCAGCTTGAATTGCCTGAACCAAGTTTGTTCTGCGCTGAAACGCTGTTTTATGACATTTCAGGCTCTAACTTCAAAAATCATGCAAAACACTTCTAACACCTTCAGATATGTTGCTCTGTGTTGCAAAATAGGTTTTATTCATGCACAGACTGCAATTTTAATTTTGGACCGAGTTTCAGCCTGCATTGCCAGAATCAAGTTTGTTATGTGCTGAAACGCTGTTTTCTGACATTTCAGGCTCTAACTTCAAAAATCATGCAAAACACTTCTAACACCTTCAGATATGTTTCTCTGTGTTGCAAAATAGGTTTTATTCATGCACAGACTGCAATTTTAATATTGGACCGAGTTTCAGCTTGAATTGCCTGAACCAAGTTTGTTACGTGCTGAAACGCCGTTTTCTGACATTTCAGGCTCTAACTTCAAAAATCATGCAAAACACTTCTAACACCTTCAGATATGTTTCTCTGTGTTGCAAAATAGGTTTTATTCATGCACAGACTGCAATTTTATTTTGGGCCGAGTTTCAGCTTGCATTGCCTGAACCAAGTTTGTTATGTGCTGAAACGCCGTTTTCTGACATTTCAGGCTCTAACTTCAAAAATCATGCAAAACACTTCTAACACCTTCAGATATGTTTCTCTGTGTTGCAAAATAGGTTTTATTCATGCACAGACTGCAATTTTAATTTTGGACCGAGTTTCAGCCTGCATTGCCAGAACCAAGTTTGTTATGTGCTGAAACGCTGTTTTCTGACATTTCAGGCTCTAACTTCAAAAATCATGCAAAACACTTCTAACACCTTCAGATATGTTTCTCTGTGTTGCAAAATAGGTTTTATTCATGCACAGACTGCAATTTTAATTTTGGACCGAGTTTCAGCTTGAATTGCCTGAACCAACTTTGTTATGTGCTGAAACGCCGTTTTCTGACATTTCAGGCTCTAACTTTAAAAATCATGCAAAACACTTCTAACACCTTCAGATATGTTTCTCTGTGTTGCAAAATAGGTTTTATTCATGCACAGACTGCAATTTTAATTTTGGACCGATTTTCAGCCTGCATTGCCAGAACCAAGTTTGTTATGTGCTGAAAAGCTGTTTTCTGACATTTCAGGCTCTAACTTCAAAAATCATGCAAAACACTTCTAACACCTTCAGATATGTTTCTCTGTGTTGCAAAATAGGTTTTATTCATGCACAGACTGCAATTTTAATTTTGGACCGAGTTTCAGCCTGCATTGCCAGAATCAAGTTTGTTATGTGCTGAAACGCTGTTTTCTGACATTTCAGGCTCTGACTTCAAAAATCATGCAAAACACTTCTAACACCTTCAGATATGTTTCTCTGTGTTGCAAAATAGGTTTTATTCATGCACAGACTGCAATTTTAATATTGGACCGAGTTTCAGCTTGAATTGCCTGAACCAAGTTTGTTATGTGCTGAAACGCCGTTTTCTGACATTTCAGGCTCTAACTTCAAAAATCATGCAAAACACTTCTAACACCTTCAGATATGTTTCTCTGTGTTGCAAAATAGGTTTTATTCATGCACAGACTGCAATTTTTATTTTGGACCGAGTTTCAGCTTGAATTGCCTGAACCAAGTTTGTTCTGCGCTGAAACGCTGTTTTCTGACATTTCAGGCTCTAACTTCAAAAATCATGCAAAACACTTCTAACACCTTCAGATATGTTTCTCTGTGTTGCAAAATAGGTTTTATTCATGCACAGACTGCAATTTTAATTTTTGGACCGATTTTCAGCCTGCATTGCCAGAACCAAGTTTGTTATGTGCTGAAAAGCTGTTTTCTGACATTTCAGGCTCTAACTTCAAAAATCATGCAAAACACTTCTAACACCTTCAGATATGTTTCTCTATGTTGCAAAATAGGTTTTATTCATGCACAGACTGCAATTTTAATTTTGGACCGAGTTTCAGCTTGAATTGCCTGAACCAACTTTGTTATGTGCTGAAACGCCGTTTTCTGACATTTCAGGCTCTAACTTCAAAAATCATGCAAAACACTTCTAACACCTTCAGATATGTTTCTCTGTGTTGCAAAATAGGTTTTATTCATGCACAGACTGCAATTTTAATTTTGGACCGAGTTTCAGCCTGCATTGCCAGAACCAAGTTTGTTATGTGCTGAAACGCTGTTTTCTGACATTTCAGGCTCTAACTACAAAAATCATGCAAAACACTTCTAACACCTTCAGATATGTTTCTCTGTGTTGCAAAATAGGTTTTATTCATGCACAGACTGCAATTTTAATTTTGGACCGATTTTCAGCCTGCATTGCCAGAACCAAGTTTGTTATGTGCTGAAAAGCTGTTTTCTGACATTTCAGGCTCTAACTTCAAAAATCATGCAAAACACTTCTATCACCTTCAGATATGTTTCTCTGTGTTGCAAAATAGGTTGTATTCATGCACAGACTGCAATTTTTATTTTGGACCGAGTTTCAGCTTGAATTGCCCGAACCAAGTTTGTTCTGCGCTGAAACGCTGTTTTCTGACATTTCAGGCTCTAACTTCAAAAATCATGAAAAACACTTCTAACACCTTCAGATATGTTTCTCTGTGTTGCAAAATAGGTTTTAGTCATGCACAGACTGCAATTTTAATTTTGGACCGAGTTTCAGCCTGCATTGCCAGAATCAAGTTTGTTATGTGCTGAAACGCTGTTTTCTGACATTTCAGGCTCTGACTTCAAAAATCATGCAAAACACTTCTAACACCTTCAGATATGTTTCTCTGTGTTGCAAAATAGGTTTTATTCATGCACAGACTGCAATTTTAATATTGGACCGAGTTTCAGCTTGAATTGCCTGAACCAAGTTTGTTATGTGCTGAAACGCCGTTTTCTGACATTTCAGGCTCTAACTTCAAAAATCATGCAAAACACTTCTAACACCTTCAGATATGTTTCTCTGTGTTGCAAAATAGGTTTTATTCATGCACAGACTGCAATTTTTATTTTGGACCGAGTTTCAGCTTGAATTGCCTGAACCAAGTTTGTTCTGCGCTGAAACGCTGTTTTCTGACATTTCAGGCTCTAACTTCAAAAATCATGCAAAACACTTCTAACACCTTCAGATATGTTTCTCTGTGTTGCAAAATAGGTTTTATTCATGCACAGACTGCAATTTTAATTTTTGGACCGATTTTCAGCCTGCATTGCCAGAACCAAGTTTGTTATGTGCTGAAAAGCTGTTTTCTGACATTTCAGGCTCTAACTTCAAAAATCATGCAAAACACTTCTAACACCTTCAGATATGTTTCTCTGTGTTGCAAAATAGGTTTTATTCATGCACAGACTGCAATTTTAATTTTGGGCCGAGTTTCAGCTTGCATTGCCTGAACCAAGTTTGTTATGTGCTGAAACGCCGTTTTCTGACATTTCAGGCTCTAACTTCAAAAATCATGCAAAACACTTCTAACACCTTCAGATATGTTTCTCTGTGTTGCAAAATAGGTTTTATTCATGCACAGACTGCAATTTTAATTTTGGACCGAGTTTCAGCTTGCATTGCCTGAACCAAGTTTGTTATGTGCTGAAACGCCGTTTTCTGACATTTCAGGCTCTAACTTCAAAAATCATGCAAAACACTTCTAACACCTTCAGATATGTTTCTCTGTGTTGCAAAATAGGTTTTATTCATGCACAGACTGCAATTTTAATTTTGGACCGAGTTTCAGCCTGCATTGCCAGAATCAAGTTTGTTATGTGCTGAAACGCTGTTTTCTGACATTTCAGGCTCTAACTTCAAAAATCATGCAAAACACTTCTAACACCTTCAGATATGTTTCTCTGTGTTGCAAAATAGGTTTTATTCATGCACAGACTGCAATTTTAATATTGGACCGAGTTTCAGCTTGAATTGCCTGAACCAAGTTTGTTATGTGCTGAAACGCCGTTTTCTGACATTTCAGGCTCTAACTTCAAAAATCATGCAAAACACTTCTAACACCTTCAGATATGTTTCTCTGTGTTGCAAAATAGGTTTTATTCATGCACAGACTGCAATTTTAATTTTGGGCCGAGTTTCAGCTTGCATTGCCTGAACCAAGTTTGTTATGTGCTGAAACGCCGTTTTCTGACATTTCAGCCTCTAACTTCAAAAATCATGCAAAACACTTCTAACACCTTCAGATATGTTTCTCTGTGTTGCAAAATAGGTTTTATTCATGCACAGACTGCAATTTTAATTTTGGACCGAGTTTCAGCCTGCATTGCCAGAACCAAGTTTGTTATGTGCTGAAACGCTGTTTTCTGACATTTCAGGCTCTAACTACAAAAATCATGCAAAACACTTCTAACACCTTCAGATATGTTTCTCTGTGTTGCAAAATAGGTTTTATTCATGCACAGACTGCAATTTTAATTTTGGACCGATTTTCAGCCTGCATTGCCAGAACCAAGTTTGTTATGTGCTGAAACGCTGTTTTCTGACATTTCAGGCTCTAACTTTAAAAATCATGCAAAACACTTCTAACACCTTCAGATATGTTTCTCTGTGTTGCAAAATAGGTTTTATTCATGCACAGACTGCAATTTTAATTTTGGACCGAGTTTCAGCCTGCATTGCCAGAACCAAGTTTGTTATGTGCTGAAACGCTGTTCCCTTTCGATACTTTCACTCGTACTGCGTCGAAGACGCTTATGGGAAAAAGCTCCTTTTTCTCCTGAGACTGAAGCATTTCAATAACGCAGTGTAACTGCACGGCCATTGGTTCGTGCAGTGATAAAAAGACGAACCAATGGCTCGGCAGCGGAGCTGCACGAGCCTATGGCGACGATTCGCCCCCGATCGCGCCAAAAGGGGCGGAGTATCTGGCTATATAAGCGTGCATTTAGCCATAGGATCTCAGATCCTTCTCCTTCAGCGACGACTTCTTTGCTGATCTACGAGACTTGATGCTACTCGCCGTTGACACGCCTTCGCAGCGGATCAAGCTGAACGAGAGACCCTCTCTGCCCGTCTGATTAGCCGCTTCTCCGCCGCCTTCAGCGTCGCAGCAGCAGCGGCCCCAGCTGATCCCCTGCCGCCATCCGGTGAGTATAAAAGGGCTTATTTCTAAGAAGTAAGTTCTAAAAGAGCAAATTTTCTAGCGACGTTGTTGCAAATGTCGCGATGCGAGTGGCTCGTGCAGGGCTCTGCACGATGTAGAAGGGCAGTGAGTGCCGCTCACTGAGACGGAATGCTGTCGCTGACAGTTTGAGTCTCGCTCTTTTCGCTCGCTAACCCCGTTCTCCCGTTTCTTATCTCTCAGCAAGGCTCGGAGAAAGAGACAGTGGAGTCAGGGAACTAAACAACAGGGTTTGAACGATCGTACGCCGGCAGTGAGCCCGCGTGCTCGCTCTTCCCGTTGCCTTTGATCTGACAAGCTCGCATTTGTTTGTGTGTGTGTGTTGCTAGGGAGACGGACTGCGTTCACTACGAAAGCCCGGTCCGCTCGCAGAAGGCGCTCCAGCTCTCATGTCTCTCTCCTCCCAGTAATCTCGGAGGAAGCAGCAGCGAGTTGTGAGCTGAGCAATCATGCACGAGCATTCTCATGCCGACACATATTGTGCGAGTTTTATTGATTTGCCAGCGTGTGTTACTCGCGAGGATCAGATGCACTCGTTACACGAGCGGCTTTAATCCTCCCAGGCAGATCAGAGCGAAGCACTGTTACATCTATTACTGACGGCTTTGCTTTCTGTAATAACGTGAGAGAGAGTGAAGTAAATGCCAGCCTTGTAAATGATGTTGTACTCATAGGCTCTTAGGGTCACAGCCCATCGTTGGATTCTAGGAGAGGACATTTGGGGAACCGCCTTTAATTCGTTAAATAAAGACAATAAGGGTTTATGGTCTGTAACGATGGTAAATTTCCGACCATACAAATACTTGTGAAAACGCTGTAGGCCGAACATGATAGCCAACCCTTCTTTGTCCAACTGCGAATAATTCCGCTCAGCTCCATTCAGTGTTCTGGACATAAATCCTATGGGTCTTTCACTTCCATCAGGCATCTTATGTGAGAGAACTGCACCTAAGCCATAAGGAGAAGCATCACATGATAAAATTACCTCCTTCAGGAGGTCATAGTGGACCAAAACCTGTACTGAATCGATCATTTTTTTCGACTGAACAAAAGCAGCCTCTTGTTCCCCGCCCCAGTTCCATTTTGCATCTTTCCGTAACAGCTTGTGCACAGGGGCTAACACAGTAGAAAGGTTGGGCAAGAACTTATTATAGTAATTTAAAAGTCCTAAATAAGCCTTCAATTCTGTCACATTCTTTGGGGAGGGAGCCTTTTGAATAGCAGTCACCTTTTCTGGTGCGGGATGAAGGCCAGTCTCATCCACTTTATGACCCAGGAACATTACCTCTTTTTCCATGAAAGTACATTTACTTCGTTTCAACCGTAGTCCTGCTTCCTGCAATCTATCCAGCACTCTATCAAGGGTTTGAAGATGCTCTTCATCGTTATGACCAGTAACGAGGATATCATCAAGAAAAACTGCCACATGTGGAAGGCCTTGCAGTATTCCCTCAATGGTCCGTTGAAAGATTGCAGGACTGGAAGAGACTCCAAAAGGTAAAACACGGTAAGTAAACAGCCCTTTATGGGTATTCACGGTCACATATTTCCTGGACTCTGTATCTAATGCAATCTGGTGATAAGCATGGCTCATATCCAAATTTGTAAACTTTTGTCCACCTGACAAAGTTGCAAACAAATCCTCAATCCGAGGAATCGGATACTGTTCCAACTTGGAGACTCTATTCACTGTTAGTTTATAGTCCCCACACAGACGTACGGTATTATCAGATTTAAGTACAGGTACAACAGGGGCAGCCCATTCAGAATGTTTAACCGGTTCTATAATGTGTTCTCTTAACAGACGTTCAATTTCAGCTTCCACCTTTGCTTTCATTGCATAAGGAACCGGTCGGGCTTTGAAAAACCTTGGGACTGCCTCCTTATCCACATAAATCTTCGCTGGTGGACCCTTCAATTCCCCCAACTCCTCCTTAAACAATTCTACATGTTGAATGAGGACTTCAGGCAAAGTTAATTTGTCCACCCTTTGAATCCTGTGTAGGGCCTCCCATTCCATGCCCAATTCCTTGATCCATCCTCTGCCCAATAAATTGGGTCCCGTTCCAGGTACTACCACAACTGGTAACTCTTTCGCTGTTCCCTTGTATGTGACTTGTACCTGTGCAGAACCCAACACTGTTAGAACTTGGCCTGTATAGGTTTTTAAATTCAAAGAACAGGTCTTTAATTCTGGAATTCGATCTTTGTCCCACAATTTGGAAAAGTTGGACCTGTTCATTACAGTCACACCACAGCCAGTATCTACTTCAAAATGTGCATTTGACTCATTAACAGCCAATGTGATAGTCAGTGGAGCTACTTTTGGAATTTCTGTTTCTTGCAAACTGTACACAGTATAAATACCTTCTTCGTCAGATGCAGATGCATTTTTTTCATCTCTACTCACGTAATGCACTCTCTGTCCTTCTCTTTTATGTCTTCCTCCCCCTTGGAAGTTTGATTCCCCAAGGGATGTTTTTGACCTACATACTTTCATTATATGTCCTTGTTTCCCACATTTATGACATTTCTGAGAAGCAAATCTACATTCATTAGCCAAATGTTGCCAACTTCCACATCTGTAACATGCTTTACTTTGACCTTCATTTTGCTGTACTGACGTTTTATGCACTCTCATTGAAAAGGATGTTTCCGGGCGTTGAGCTTGCAAATCTTTGACATCTTTATTGGCTGTTTCCATGGCTTGGGCTATTTTCAATGACTTCTCAAATGTTAAATCCGTCTCTGCCAATAGTCTACGTTGAATACGGTCATCATTTATGCCACATACTAGTCTATCTCGAAGCATTTCTGTCAGTTTTTCTCCATAATTACAATCATGAGCCAATTTCCTCAATACTGCCACATATTCAAGCACCGTTTCCACCTCTTCTCTTGATCTTGAATTGAATTTAAATCGTTGTACAATTTCACTGGGCTTTGGGTTGAAATGCTCTTTAAGTAATTCTACTAATTCCTCAAATGTCTTCGCTCCTGGTTTAACTGGACTTAATAAATTCCTCAGTAGACTGTATGTTTGACTTCCAACAGAGCTCAACAAAATAGCTTTCTGCTTAGTTGCTTCTGTAATCTCATTTGCCTCAAAGAAATGTTGCAAAATTTCACAATATTCTTCCCAAGACTGAGATTGCCCGTCAAATGGTGAGATTGTTCCTACCATATTAGCCATCTTCTTTTCCAAAGTTCCTACTCATAGGGATCCAGTTTCTTGATGTTCAAGATGTTTCTTCAGCCTCCAGAAAACTCCTTAATCTTCCAAGCATTTTTATCCTCGTCGCCAAAAGATGTAATAACGTGAGAGAGACAAAGATCTGGTTAAGCTGGCATTTACTTCACTCAGTTTGTTTCCAAGCAGTACACTTAATCACCTCACAGGTGGATGCCCCATACACACCCTGTGCGTTCTTCTTTGCTGCTTTTAACACAAAACCAAACAGCATTAGCTTGCCCTCTACAGGTCATCACAAACACTACAACTACAACACTTTCGTGTATGCGTCGCTTATGCCGCGCTCACAGAGGCGAGCTGCTTTCATTATTAATAGTATGGACATGTTCGCTCGCGGGAATCGCCCCGCCTCCCCCTTCTCACGTTTCTCTTCTCTCAGTTACCTCGGAGAAAGAAACGGTGAATGCGCGATCAGACTTAAGTGACGTAACGCCGGCAAAGCCCCGCGTTCGTCACTCTGTGCAGTTTTTGATCAGTGTTATGTGAGGATCTGCGCCTCTCGCCTTATCGAGCGGCTCTATCCTTCTGAGCAAATCGGAGCAGAACGCTGTCACCTATGATTCTATATTGCTGACAGCTTCATATTTCAGTGCGCCTCTCGCCTGGGCCACGCCCACGCTGAGGTTGCATGCTCTGAGACAGACAGCTCTCTCTGCGAGTGTTTACGTCTGGATCTGCTTTGCTCACAGCTCGATTTCTCAATGAAGACGGCCCCGCCCCTCCCCTCGTCTGCTACGAGCAGAACTGAGAGGATGTGCGCAGCGTTTTAAACTACCTATATGTTAATACAAAGATCATCATTACTCCTCTTTTTGAGCGGTTTGATCTTTTTAGGTGGATTAAATGAGAATGCTGTCACTGATCATTACTGACAGCTTCAATTTGGATGCGTCCTGGCCACGCCCACGCTGAGGCTGCGCTCGTTGAGACGATGAGTGTTATGTCTCGCTGGCGGCTCGTTTCTCAATGAAGACGGCCCCGCCCCTCCCCTCGTCTGCTACGAGCAGAACTGAGAGGATGTGCGCAGCGTTTTAAACTACCTATATGTTAATACAAAGATCATCATTACTCCTCTTTTTGAGCGGTTTGATCTTTTTAGGTGGATTAAATGAGAATGCTGTCACTGATCATTACTGACAGCTTCAAATTGGATGCGTCTGGGCCATGCCCACGCTGACGCTGCGCTTGTTGAGACGATGAGTGTTATGTCTCGCTGGCGGCTCGTTTTCTCAGTGGAAAATGTTGTGACCCCTGGGCCCTTTCTGACAGCGTCCTCACAACCTGCCATTGTCATAACGGTCAGTTGCTCGAACCAATGCAACCCCTTGCCACGCGGGCCGAGGCCTGGCAAGCCATCCCCGGAGTGTCAAGTGGGTTCTGGGCATAATAGAACGAGGTTACACACGTCAGTTCGCTTGAAGACCACCACGCTTCAGCGGGGTCTCCACCTCAGTTCACAGCAAAGACGTAGAAGTTTTGCGTACGGAGGTGAGGAATTTGTTGGCAAAGGTGCCGTAGAAACGGTTCCCCCAACACAGAGCGAGTCAGGCTTCTACAGCCGTTTCTTCCTCGTTCCAAAGAAGGATGGCAGTCTAAGACCCATCCTCGACCTCAGACGTCTGAATCGCGCCCTCATGAGACGGCCGTTCAGAATGCTTACGCTAAAGCAGATCCTCTCGCAGATATGCACAGAGGACTGCTTTTGCTCACTGGATCTGAAAGATGCATACTTCCATATCCAGATTGCCCCCCGTCAGGCAATTCTTGAGATTCGCCTTCGAGGTATTGGCTTATCAATATACAGTCCTTCTGTTCGGACTGTCCTTAGCTCCCCGCACGTTTACGAAGTGCATGGACGCAGCGCTTTTCCCCCCTGAGACAGATGGGAATCCGCGTCTCGAATTACCTCGACGACTGGCTCATCCTGGCCCAGTCGGAGGACGAGCTAATACACCACAGATCCATAATCCTCAGCCACTTAGTGTGCCTAGGACTCAGGGTCAATTTTGCCAAGAGCGTGCTGTCTCCCAGCCAACGTATTTCATTCCTGGGAGCAGTTTTCGACTCAACCCGAATGGAGTTGCGCCGCAACGAGCCCAGGCTATTTGCAGGCTCGCGGCCTCCTTCAAAGTCGGAGCCCTTCGCCCTCTCAAGGCTTTTCAGAAGATGCTCGGCCTGATGGCCTCGGCATCCCCAGTACTTCAGTTGGGCCTGCTTCAAATGCGCCCTCTGCAGTTCTGGCTGAAACCAAAGGTTCCTCCTCAAGCCTGGCGTCTAGGACGCCTACGTATCAAGGTAGATCAGGCCTGTGTCACAGCTCTGATTCCTTGGAAGAACTCTCAATGGATGGAACAGGGCGTTCCCCTGGACATGGTATTCAGAAGGAAAGTGGTCTCGACAGATGCCTCCAACTCAGGTTGGGGGGCACTGTGCGACAGCCAGCCTGCATTCGACCAATGGTCGAAAGCAGAGAGTCGCCTTCACATCAACTGCCTAGGAATGCTAGCAGTGTGTTTAGGCCTCCACACCCTTCTGCCGGTCTTAAAGGGACACCACGTCTTAGTCCGCTCGGACAGTATGACAGTGGTGTCTTACATAAATCACCAGGGAGGTCTTTCGTCGAGACATCTATCACGTTAGTGAAACGTCTCCTAAAGTGGGCTCAACTGCACTTCCGCTCGTTGAGAGCAACACGTGCCAGGCAGGCTGAACCAGGGAGCAGACATGGTGTCTCGGAGCAACGTCTCCTCAGACGAGTGGATGCTTCACCCCCAAATGGTTCAGGAAATATGGGCGGTCTTCGGCAAGGCGCAAGTAGATCTTTTCGCCTCAGAAGACAATTATCACTGCCCAATCTATTTTTCAAAGGAACAGGATGTATTGGCCCGCGAGTGGCCCAATCTCCTTTTGTATGCGTTTCCCCCGACTGCCCTGGTACCACGGGTCATAAGGCGAGTCAGGGAGCAGAAGCTCAAAGTCCTGTTAGTGGCCCCATTCTGGCAGAACCAGCATTGGTTTCCAGATCTTCCTCGGCTGCTTTCAACAGCGCCGTGGCCCATTCCACTGAGACGAGATCTCTTAACGCAGGCAAACAGAACGCTATGGCACCCCCCACCGGAATTGTGGGCGCTGCACGTATGGGCTCTAGACGGGAGCCTACAAGTCTCCCTGAGGCCGTTTTGAGCACTATCTCTCAAGCCAGAGCACCCTCTACAAGGCGGCTCTATGATCTTAAGTGGTCTGTCTTTTCCGCCTGGTGTTCCACCCGCGGTGCAGATCCGAATTTATGCGACATATCAGTGATATTGTCCTTCCTTCAGGAGCTATTGGACAAGGGAAGATCTCCCTCCACGCTCAAGGTCTATGTGACAGCCATAGCGGCATTCCATTACCTTATAAATGGCAATCTGTGGGAAAGAACGATCTGGTCGTTCGTTTCTTGAAGGGGTCAAGAAGGCTTAACCCCCCTTCGCCCCATCACAGTCCCTTCTTGGGACCTACCCACGGTGCTGAGGGCTCTGAGAAGCCCTCCCTTTGAGCCGCTTCAGTCCACTGACCTTCGCCCTCTAACGCTGAAAACTGCCCTGCTTTTAGCATTGGCATCAGTCAAACGTATGGGTGAACTACAGGCGCTCTTTGTGAGCCCCATATGCTTGGAATTCGGGCTAAATGACTCTAAAGTCATCCTGAAGCCAAGACGTGGTTATGTACCTAAAGTCTCTCGACGCCATTCAGAGACCAAATTATTTCCCTCTTGGCTCTTCCTCCTTCGGAGCAAGACCAGGGTTTTAATCCCCTCTGCCCCGTTAGGGCATTGAGGTGTTATGTAGAGCGTTCTGCTTCCTTTAGGCAGTCAGAACAGCTGTTTGTGTGTTTCGGTGGCCGCGCCAAGGGGTCTTCGGTCACGAAACAGGTTATCCAAATAGATAGTGGAAGCCATCATGCTGGCTTACTCTTCTTTGGGCCTACAATGTCCCATGGGGGTAAGAGCCCATTCGACTAGAGGCATCGCCTCGTCCTGGGCCTGGTCTAGTGGCGTTTCCATAGCAGAAATTTGTGCGGCGGCCGGCTGGGCCTCGCCGTCCACATTTGCTAGATTTTATAATCTGGACGTCCCGGTCTTACAGACTCGGGTGCTTTCTGCATAATGGGATAACTGTTACCAGTAATAAATATTATGTGGTACGCTTTGGCCTCAGTTGGAGCTCCAAACTGCACTTAAATCCCTGGAACGGATGTTTATCACGTTATCTTGATTAAACAGATTGGCCCATACTAGCCCTTCAGTGCTAGGGCCGTGTCAGTCGTTCCTCTACCATAGCAACGGCGGGATTGTACTGGTTCCCCATAAGCGTCTTCGACGCAGTACGAGTGAAAGTATCGAAAGGGAACGTACTCGGTTACTTTCGTAACCTCGGTTCCCTGAGATACGGGAACGAGTACTGCGTTGCTGGCCGTGCTATGTAGCTGCACGACTCAGTCGTCGCTTCAGTCGAAGTACCTGAGATCCTATGGCTAAATGCACGCTTATATAGCCAGATACTCCGCCCCTTTTGGCGCGATCGGGCGTGAATCGTCGCCATAGGCTCGTGCAGCTCCGCTGCCGAGCCATTGGTTCGTCTTTTTATCACTGCACGAACCAATGGCCGTGCAGTTACACTGCGTTATTGAAATGCTTCAGTCTCAGGAGAAAAAGGAGCTTTTTCCCATAAGCGTCTTCGACGCAGTACTCGTTCCCGTATCTCAGGGAACCGAGGTTACGAAAGTAACCGAGTACGTTTTCTGACATTTCAGGCTCTAACTACAAAAATCATGCAAAACACTTCTAACACCTTCAGATATGTTTCTCTGTGTTGCAAAATAGGTTTTATTCATGCACAGACTGCAATTTTAATTTTGGACCGAGTTTCAGCCTGCATTGCCAGAATCAAGTTTGTTATGTGCTGAAACGCTGTTTTCTGACATTTCAGGTTCTGACTTCAAAAATCATGCAAAACACTTCTAACACCTTCAGATATGTTTCTCTGTGTTGCAAAATAGGTTTTATTCATGCACAGACTGCAATTCTAATATTGGACCGAGTTTCAGCTTGAATTGCCTGAACCAAGTTTGTTATGTGCTGAAACGCCGTTTTCTGACATTTCAGGCTCTAACTTCAAAAATCATGCAAAACACTTCTAACACCTTCAGATATGTTTCTCTGTGTTGCAAAATAGGTTTTATTCATGCACAGACTGCAATTTTAATTTTGGACCGATTTTCAGCCTGCATTGCCAGAACCAAGTTTGTTATGTGCTGAAAAGCTGTTTTCTGACATTTCAGGCTCTAACTTCAAAAATCATGCAAAACACTTCTAACACCTTCAGATATGTTTCTCTGTGTTGCAAAATAGGTTTTATTCATGCACAGACTGCAATTTTAATTTTGGGCCGAGTTTCAGCTTGCATTGCCTGAACCAAGTTTGTTATGTGCTGAAACGCCGTTTTCTGACATTTCAGGCTCTAACTTCAAAAATCATGCAAAACACGTCTAACACCTTCAGATATGTTTCTCTGTGTTGCAAAATAGGTTTTATTCATGCACAGACTGCAATTTTAATTTTGGACCGAGTTTCAGCCTGCATTGCCAGAATCAAGTTTGTTATGTGCTGAAACGCTGTTTTCTGACATTTCAGGCTCTAACTTCAAAAATCATGCAAAACACTTCTAACACCTTCAGATATGTTTCTCTGTGTTGCAAAATAGGTTTTATTCATGCACAGACTGCAATTTTAATATTGGACCGAGTTTCAGCTTGCATTGCCTGAACCAAGTTTGTTATGTGCTGAAACGCCGTTTTCTGACATTTCAGGCTCTAACTTCAAAAATCATGCAAAACACTTCTAACACCTTCAGATATGTTTCTCTGTGTTGCAAAATAGGTTTTATTCATGCACAGACTGCAACTTTAATTTTGGACCGAGTTTCAGCCTGCATTGCCAGAACCAAGTTTGTTATGTGCTGAAACGCTGTTTTCTGACATTTCAGGCTCTAACTTCAAAAATCATGCAAAACACTTCTAACACCTTCAGATATGTTTCTCTGTGTTGCAAAATAGGTTTTATTCATGCACAGACTGCAATTTTAATTTTGGACCGAGTTTCAGCTTGAATTGCCTGAACCAACTTTGTTATGTGCTGAAACGCCGTTTTCTGACATTTCAGGCTCTAACTTCAAAAATCATGCAAAACACTTCTAACACCTTCAGATATGTTTCTCTGTGTTGCAAAATAGGTTTTATTCATGCACAGACTGCAATTTTAATTTTGGACCGAGTTTCAGCCTGCATTGCCAGAATCAAGTTTGTTATGTGCTGAAACGCTGTTTTCTGACATTTCAGGCTCTAACTTCAAAAATCATGCAAAACACTTCTAACACCTTCAGATATGTTTCTCTGTGTTGCAAAATAGGTTTTATTCATGCACAGACTGCAATTTTAATATTGGACCGAGTTTCAGCTTGAATTGCCTGAACCAAGTTTGTTATGTGCTGAAACGCCGTTTTCTGACATTTCAGGCTCTAACTTCAAAAATCATGCAAAACACTTCTAACACCTTCAGATATGTTTCTCTGTGTTGCAAAATAGGTTTTATTCATGCACAGACTGCAATTTTAATTTTGGGCCGAGTTTCAGCTTGCATTGCCTGAACCAAGTTTGTTATGTGCTGAAACGCCGTTTTCTGACATTTCAGCCTCTAACTTCAAAAATCATGCAAAACACTTCTAACACCTTCAGATATGTTTCTCTGTGTTGCAAAATAGGTTTTATTCATGCACAGACTGCAATTTTAATTTTGGACCGAGTTTCAGCCTGCATTGCCAGAACCAAGTTTGTTATGTGCTGAAACGCTGTTTTCTGACATTTCAGGCTCTAACTACAAAAATCATGCAAAACACTTCTAACACCTTCAGATATGTTTCTCTGTGTTGCAAAATAGGTTTTATTCATGCACAGACTGCAATTTTAATTTTGGACCGATTTTCAGCCTGCATTGCCAGAACCAAGTTTGTTATGTGCTGAAACGCTGTTTTCTGACATTTCAGGCTCTAACTTCAAAAATCATGCAAAACACTTCTAACACCTTCAGATATGTTTCTCTGTGTTGCAAAATAGGTTTTATTCATGCACAGACTGCAATTTTAATTTTGGACCGAGTTTTAGCCTGCATTGCCAGAACCAAGTTTGTTATGTGCTGAAACGCTGTTTTCTGACATTTCAGGCTCTAACTACAAAAATCATGCAAAACACTTCTAACACCTTCAGATATGTTTCTCTGTGTTGCAAAATAGGTTTTATTCATGCACAGACTGCAATTTTAATTTTGGACCGAGTTTCAGCTTGAATTGCCTGAACCAAGTTTGTTCTGCGCTGAAACGCTGTTTTCTGACATTTCAGGCTCTAACTTCAAAAATCATGCAAAACACTTCTAACACCTTCAGATATGTTTCTCTGTGTTGCAAAATAGGTTTTATTCATGCACAGACTGCAATTTTAATTTTGGACCGAGTTTCAGCCTGCATTGCCAGAATCAAGTTTGTTATGTGCTGAAACGCTGTTTTCTGACATTTCAGGCTCTGACTTCAAAAATCATGCAAAACACTTCTAACACCTTCAGATATGTTTCTCTGTGTTGCAAAATAGGTTTTATTCATGCACAGACTGCAATTCTAATATTGGACCGAGTTTCAGCTTGAATTGCCTGAACCAAGTTTGTTATGTGCTGAAACGCCGTTTTCTGACATTTCAGGCTCTAACTTCAAAAATCATGCAAAACACTTCTAACACCTTCAGATATGTTTCTCTGTGTTGCAAAATAGGTTTTATTCATGCACAGACTGCAATTTTTATTTTGGACCGAGTTTCAGCTTGAATTGCCTGAACCAAGTTTGTTCTGCGCTGAAACGCTGTTTTCTGACATTTCAGGCTCTAACTTCAAAAATCATGCAAAACACTTCTAACACCTTCAGATATGTTTCTCTGTGTTGCAAAATAGGTTTTATTCATGCACAGACTGCAATTTTAATTTTGGACCGATTTTCAGCCTGCATTGCCAGAACCAAGTTTGTTATGTGCTGAAAAGCTGTTTTCTGACATTTCAGGCTCTAACTTCAAAAATCATGCAAAACACTTCTAACACCTTCAGATATGTTTCTCTGTGTTGCAAAATAGGTTTTATTCATGCACAGACTGCAATTTTAATTTTGGGCCGAGTTTCAGCTTGCATTGCCTGAACCAAGTTTGTTATGTGCTGAAACGCCGTTTTCTGACATTTCAGGCTCTAACTTCAAAAATCATGCAAAACACGTCTAACACCTTCAGATATGTTTCTCTGTGTTGCAAAATAGGTTTTATTCATGCACAGACTGCAATTTTAATTTTGGACCGAGTTTCAGCCTGCATTGCCAGAACCAAGTTTGTTATGTGCTGAAACGCTGTTTTCTGACATTTCAGGCTCTAACTACAAAAATCATGCAAAACACTTCTAACACCTTCAGATATGTTTCTCTGTGTTGCAAAATAGGTTTTATTCATGCACAGACTGCAATTTTAATTTTGGACCGAGTTTCAGCTTGAATTGCCTGAACCAAGTTTGTTCTGCGCTGAAACGCTGTTTTCTGACATTTCAGGCTCTAACTTCAAAAATCATGCAAAACACTTCTAACACCTTCAGATATGTTTCTCTGTGTTGCAAAATAGGTTTTATTCATGCACAGACTGCAATTTTAATTTTGGACCGAGTTTCAGCCTGCATTGCCAGAATCAAGTTTGTTATGTGCTGAAACGCTGTTTTCTGACATTTCAGGCTCTGACTTCAAAAATCATGCAAAACACTTCTAACACCTTCAGATATGTTTCTCTGTGTTGCAAAATAGGTTTTATTCATGCACAGACTGCAATTCTAATATTGGACCGAGTTTCAGCTTGAATTGCCTGAACCAAGTTTGTTTTGTGCTGAAACGCCGTTTTCTGACATTTCAGGCTCTAACTTCAAAAATCATGCAAAACACTTCTAACACCTTCAGATATGTTTCTCTGTGTTGCAAAATAGGTTTTATTCATGCACAGACTGCAATTTTTATTTTGGACCGAGTTTCAGCTTGAATTGCCTGAACCAAGTTTGTTCTGCGCTGAAACGCTGTTTTCTGACATTTCAGGCTCTAACTTCAAAAATCATGCAAAACACTTCTAACACCTTCAGATATGTTTCTCTGTGTTGCAAAATAGGTTTTATTCATGCACAGACTGCAATTTTAATTTTGGACCGATTTTCAGCCTGCATTGCCAGAACCAAGTTTGTTATGTGCTGAAAAGCTGTTTTCTGACATTTCAGGCTCTAACTTCAAAAATCATGCAAAACACTTCTAACACCTTCAGATATGTTTCTCTGTGTTGCAAAATAGGTTTTATTCATGCACAGACTGCAATTTTAATTTTGGGCCGAGTTTCAGCTTGCATTGCCTGAACCAAGTTTGTTATGTGCTGAAACGCCGTTTTCTGACATTTCAGGCTCTAACTTCAAAAATCATGCAAAACACGTCTAACACCTTCAGATATGTTTCTCTGTGTTGCAAAATAGGTTTTATTCATGCACAGACTGCAATTTTAATTTTGGACCGAGTTTCAGCCTGCATTGCCAGAATCAAGTTTGTTATGTGCTGAAACGCTGTTTTCTGACATTTCAGGCTCTAACTTCAAAAATCATGCAAAACACTTCTAACACCTTCAGATATGTTTCTCTGTGTTGCAAAATAGGTTTTATTCATGCACAGACTGCAATTTTATTTTGGGCCGAGTTTCAGCTTGCATTGCCTGAACCAAGTTTGTTATGTGCTGAAACGCCGTTTTCTGACATTTCAGGCTCTAACTTCAAAAATCATGCAAAACACTTCTAACACCTTCAGATATGTTTCTCTGTGTTGCAAAATAGGTTTTATTCATGCACAGACTGCAATTTTAATTTTGGACCGAGTTTCAGCCTGCATTGCCAGAACCAAGTTTGTTATGTGCTGAAACGCTGTTTTCTGACATTTCAGGCTCTAACTTCAAAAATCATGCAAAACACTTCTAACACCTTCAGATATGTTTCTCTGTGTTGCAAAATAGGTTTTATTCATGCACAGACTGCAATTCTAATATTGGACCGAGTTTCAGCTTGAATTGCCTGAACCAAGTTTGTTATGTGCTGAAACGCCGTTTTCTGACATTTCAGGCTCTAACTTCAAAAATCATGCAAAACACTTCTAACACCTTCAGATATGTTTCTCTGTGTTGCAAAATAGGTTTTATTCATGCACAGACTGCAATTTTTATTTTGGACCGAGTTTCAGCTTGAATTGCCTGAACCAAGTTTGTTCTGCGCTGAAACGCTGTTTTCTGACATTTCAGGCTCTAACTTCAAAAATCATGCAAAACACTTCTAACACCTTCAGATATGTTTCTCTGTGTTGCAAAATAGGTTTTATTCATGCACAGACTGCAATTTTAATTTTGGACCGATTTTCAGCCTGCATTGCCAGAACCAAGTTTGTTATGTGCTGAAAAGCTGTTTTCTGACATTTCAGGCTCTAACTTCAAAAATCATGCAAAACACTTCTAACACCTTCAGATATGTTTCTCTGTGTTGCAAAATAGGTTTTATTCATGCACAGACTGCAATTTTAATTTTGGGCCGAGTTTCAGCTTGCATTGCCTGAACCAAGTTTGTTATGTGCTGAAACGCCGTTTTCTGACATTTCAGGCTCTAACTTCAAAAATCATGCAAAACACTTCTAACACCTTCAGATATGTTTCTCTGTGTTGCAAAATAGGTTTTATTCATGCACAGACTGCAATTTTTATTTTGGACCGAGTTTCAGCTTGAATTGCCTGAACCAAGTTTGTTCTGCGCTGAAACGCTGTTTTCTGACATTTCAGGCTCTAACTTCAAAAATCATGCAAAACACTTCTAACACCTTCAGATATGTTTCTCTGTGTTGCAAAATAGGTTTTATTCATGCACAGACTGCAATTTTAATTTTGGACCGATTTTCAGCCTGCATTGCCAGAACCAAGTTTGTTATGTGCTGAAAAGCTGTTTTCTGACATTTCAGGCTCTAACTTCAAAAATCATGCAAAACACTTCTAACACCTTCAGATATGTTTCTCTGTGTTGCAAAATAGGTTTTATTCATGCACAGACTGCAATTTTAATTTTGGGCCGAGTTTCAGCTTGCATTGCCTGAACCAAGTTTGTTATGTGCTGAAACGCCGTTTTCTGACATTTCAGGCTCTAACTTCAAAAATCATGCAAAACACGTCTAACACCTTCAGATATGTTTCTCTGTGTTGCAAAATAGGTTTTATTCATGCACAGACTGCAATTTTAATTTTGGACCGAGTTTCAGCCTGCATTGCCAGAATCAAGTTTGTTATGTGCTGAAACGCTGTTTTCTGACATTTCAGGCTCTAACTTCAAAAATCATGCAAAACACTTCTAACACCTTCAGATATGTTTCTCTGTGTTGCAAAATAGGTTTTATTCATGCACAGACTGCAATTTTAATATTGGACCGAGTTTCAGCTTGCATTGCCTGAACCAAGTTTGTTATGTGCTGAAACGCCGTTTTCTGACATTTCAGGCTCTAACTTCAAAAATCATGCAAAACACTTCTAACACCTTCAGATATGTTTCTCTGTGTTGCAAAATAGGTTTTATTCATGCACAGACTGCAACTTTAATTTTGGACCGAGTTTCAGCCTGCATTGCCAGAACCAAGTTTGTTATGTGCTGAAACGCTGTTTTCTGACATTTCAGGCTCTAACTTCAAAAATCATGCAAAACACTTCTAACACCTTCAGATATGTTTCTCTGTGTTGCAAAATAGGTTTTATTCATGCACAGACTGCAATTTTAATTTTGGACCGAGTTTCAGCTTGAATTGCCTGAACCAACTTTGTTATGTGCTGAAACACCGTTTTCTGACATTTCAGGCTCTAACTTCAAAAATCATGCAAAACACTTCTAACACCTTCAGATATGTTTCTCTGTGTTGCAAAATAGGTTTTATTCATGCACAGACTGCAATTTTAATTTTGGACCGATTTTCAGCCTGCATTGCCAGAACCAAGTTTGTTATGTGCTGAAAAGCTGTTTTCTGACATTTCAGGCTCTAACTTCAAAAATCATGCAAAACACTTCTAACACCTTCAGATATGTTTCTCTGTGTTGCAAAATAGGTTTTATTCATGCACAGACTGCAATTTTAATTTTGGACCGAGTTTCAGCCTGCATTGCCAGAATCAAGTTTGTTATGTGCTGAAACGCTGTTTTCTGACATTTCAGGCTCTGACTTCAAAAATCATGCAAAACACTTCTAACACCTTCAGATATGTTTCTCTGTGTTGCAAAATAGGTTTTATTCATGCACAGACTGCAATTTTAATATTGGACCGAGTTTCAGCCTGCATTGCCAGAACCAAGTTTGTTATGTGCTGAAACGCTGTTTTCTGACATTTCAGGCTCTAACTTCAAAAATCATGCAAAACACTTCTAACACCTTCAGATATGTTTCTCTGTGTTGCAAAATAGGTTTTATTCATGCACAGACTGCAATTTTTATTTTGGACCGAGTTTCAGCTTGAATTGCCTGAACCAAGTTTGTTCTGCGCTGAAACGCTGTTTTCTGACATTTCAGGCTCTAACTTCAAAAATCATGCAAAACACTTCTAACACCTTCAGATATGTTTCTCTGTGTTGCAAAATAGGTTTTATTCATGCACAGACTGCAATTTTAATTTTGGACCGATTTTCAGCCTGCATTGCCAGAACCAAGTTTGTTATGTGCTGAAAAGCTGTTTTCTGACATTTCAGGCTCTAACTTCAAAAATCATGCAAAACACTTTTAACACCTTCAGATATGTTTCTCTGTGTTGCAAAATAGGTTTTATTCATGCACAGACTGCAATTTTAATTTTGGGCCGAGTTTCAGCTTGCATTGCCTGAACCAAGTTTGTTATGTGCTGAAACGCCGTTTTCTGACATTTCAGGCTCTAACTACAAAAATCATGCAAAACACTTCTAACACCTTCAGATATGTTTCTCTGTGTTGCAAAATAGGTTTTATTCATGCACAGACTGCAATTTTAATTTTGGACCGAGTTTCAGCTTGAATTGCCTGAACCAAGTTTGTTCTGCGCTGAAACGCTGTTTTCTGACATTTCAGGCTCTAACTTCAAAAATCATGCAAAACACTTCTAACACCTTCAGATATGTTTCTCTGTGTTGCAAAATAGGTTTTATTCATGCACAGACTGCAATTTTAATTTTGGACCGAGTTTCAGCCTGCATTGCCAGAATCAAGTTTGTTATGTGCTGAAACGCTGTTTTCTGACATTTCAGGCTCTGACTTCAAAAATCATGCAAAACACTTCTAACACCTTCAGATATGTTTCTCTGTGTTGCAAAATAGGTTTTATTCATGCACAGACTGCAATTCTAATATTGGACCGAGTTTCAGCTTGAATTGCCTGAACCAAGTTTGTTATGTGCTGAAACGCCGTTTTCTGACATTTCAGGCTCTAACTTCAAAAATCATGCAAAACACTTCTAACACCTTCAGATATGTTTCTCTGTGTTGCAAAATAGGTTTTATTCATGCACAGACTGCAATTTTTATTTTGGACCGAGTTTCAGCTTGAATTGCCTGAACCAAGTTTGTTCTGCGCTGAAACGCTGTTTTCTGACATTTCAGACTCTAACTTCAAAAATCATGCAAAACACTTCTAACACCTTCAGATATGTTTCTCTGTGTTGCAAAATAGGTTTTATTCATGCACAGACTGCAATTTTAATTTTGGACCGATTTTCAGCCTGCATTGCCAGAACCAAGTTTGTTATGTGCTGAAAAGCTGTTTTCTGACATTTCAGGCTCTAACTTCAAAAATCATGCAAAACACTTCTAACACCTTCAGATATGTTTCTCTGTGTTGCAAAATAGGTTTTATTCATGCACAGACTGCAATTTTAATTTTGGGCCGAGTTTCAGCTTGCATTGCCTGAACCAAGTTTGTTATGTGCTGAAACGCCGTTTTCTGACATTTCAGGCTCTAACTTCAAAAATCATGCAAAACACGTCTAACACCTTCAGATATGTTTCTCTGTGTTGCAAAATAGGTTTTATTCATGCACAGACTGCAATTTTAATTTTGGACCGAGTTTCAGCCTGCATTGCCAGAATCAAGTTTGTTATGTGCTGAAACGCTGTTTTCTGACATTTCAGGCTCTAACTTCAAAAATCATGCAAAACACTTCTAACACCTTCAGATATGTTTCTCTGTGTTGCAAAATAGGTTTTATTCATGCACAGACTGCAATTTTAATATTGGACCGAGTTTCAGCTTGCATTGCCTGAACCAAGTTTGTTATGTGCTGAAACGCCGTTTTCTGACATTTCAGGCTCTAACTTCAAAAATCATGCAAAACACTTCTAACACCTTCAGATATGTTTCTCTGTGTTGCAAAATAGGTTTTATTCATGCACAGACTGCAATTTTAATTTTGGACCGAGTTTCAGCCTGCATTGCCAGAACCAAGTTTGTTATGTGCTGAAACGCTGTTTTCTGACATTTCAGGCTCTAACTTCAAAAATCATGCAAAACACTTCTAACACCTTCAGATATGTTTCTCTGTGTTGCAAAATAGGTTTTATTCATGCACAGACTGCAATTTTAATTTTGGACCGAGTTTCAGCTTGAATTGCCTGAACCAACTTTGTTATGTGCTGAAACGCCGTTTTCTGACATTTCAGGCTCTAACTTCAAAAATCATGCAAAACACTTCTAACACCTTCAGATATGTTTCTCTGTGTTGCAAAATAGGTTTTATTCATGCACAGACTGCAATTTTAATTTTGGACCGAGTTTCAGCCTGCATTGCCAGAATCAAGTTTGTTATGTGCTGAAACGCTGTTTTCTGACATTTCAGGCTCTAACTTCAAAAATCATGCAAAACACTTCTAACACCTTCAGATATGTTTCTCTGTGTTGCAAAATAGGTTTTATTCATGCACAGACTGCAATTTTAATATTGGACCGAGTTTCAGCTTGCATTGCCTGAACCAAGTTTGTTATGTGCTGAAACGCCGTTTTCTGACATTTCAGGCTCTAACTTCAAAAATCATGCAAAACACTTCTAACACCTTCAGATATGTTTCTCTGTGTTGCAAAATAGGTTTTATTCATGCACAGACTGCAATTTTAATTTTGGACCGAGTTTCAGCCTGCATTGCCAGAACCAAGTTTGTTATGTGCTGAAACGCTGTTTTCTGACATTTCAGGCTCTAACTTCAAAAATCATGCAAAACACTTCTAACACCTTCAGATATGTTTCTCTGTGTTGCAAAATAGGTTTTATTCATGCACAGACTGCAATTTTTATTTTGGACCGAGTTTCAGCCTGCATTGCCAGAACCAAGTTTGTTATGTGCTGAAAAGCTGTTTTCTGACATTTCAGGCTCTAACTTCAAAAATCATGCAAAACACTTCTAACACCTTCAGATATGTTTCTCTGTGTTGCAAAATAGGTTTTATTCATGCACAGACTGCAATTTTAATTTTGGACCGAGTTTCAGCCTGCATTGCCAGAATCAAGTTTGTTATGTGCTGAAACGCTGTTTTCTGACATTTCAGGCTCTAACTTCAAAAATCATGCAAAACACTTCTAACACCTTCAGATATGTTTCTCTGTGTTGCAAAATAGGTTTTATTCATGCACAGACTGCAATTTTAATTTTGGACCGAGTTTCAGCCTGCATTGCCAGAACCAAGTTTGTTATGTGCTGAAACGCTGTTTTCTGACATTTCAGGCTCTAACTACAAAAATCATGCAAAACACTTCTAACACCTTCAGATATGTTTCTCTGTGTTGCAAAATAGGTTTTATTCATGCACAGACTGCAATTTTAATTTTGGACCGAGTTTCAGCTTGAATTGCCTGAACCAAGTTTGTTCTGCGCTGAAACGCTGTTTTCTGACATTTCAGGCTCTAACTTCAAAAATCATGCAAAACACTTCTAACACCTTCAGATATGTTTCTCTGTGTTGCAAAATAGGTTTTATTCATGCACAGACTGCAATTTTAATTTTGGACCGAATTTCAGCCTGCATTGCCAGAATCAAGTTTGTTATGTGCTGAAACGCTGTTTTCTGACATTTCAGGCTCTGACTTCAAAAATCATGCAAAACACTTCTAACACCTTCAGATATGTTTCTCTGTGTTGCAAAATAGGTTTTATTCATGCACAGACTGCAATTCTAATATTGGACCGAGTTTCAGCTTGAATTGCCTGAACCAAGTTTGTTATGTGCTGAAACGCCGTTTTCTGACATTTCAGGCTCTAACTTCAAAAATCATGCAAAACACTTCTAACACCTTCAGATATGTTTCTCTGTGTTGCAAAATAGGTTTTATTCATGCACAGACTGCAATTTTAATTTTGGGCCGAGTTTCAGCTTGCATTGCCTGAACCAAGTTTGTTATGTGCTGAAACGCCGTTTTCTGACATTTCAGGCTCTAACTTCAAAAATCATGCAAAACACTTCTAACACCTTCAGATATGTTTCTCTGTGTTGCAAAATAGGTTTTATTCATGCACAGACTGCAATTTTAATTTTGGACCGAGTTTCAGCCTGCATTGCCAGAATCAAGTTTGTTATGTGCTGAAACGCTGTTTTCTGACATTTCAGGCTCTAACTTCAAAAATCATGCAAAACACTTCTAACACCTTCAGATATGTTTCTCTGTGTTGCAAAATAGGTTTTATTCATGCACAGACTGCAATTTTAATTTTGGACCGAGTTTCAGCCTGCATTGCCAGAATCAAGTTTGTTATGTGCTGAAACGCTGTTTTCTGACATTTCAGGCTCTAACTTCAAAAATCATGCAAAACACTTCTAACACCTTCAGATATGTTTCTCTGTGTTGCAAAATAGGTTTTATTCATGCACAGACTGCAATTTTAATATTGGACCGAGTTTCAGCTTGCATTGCCTGAACCAAGTTTGTTATGTGCTGAAACGCCGTTTTCTGACATTTCAGGCTCTAACTTCAAAAATCATGCAAAACACTTCTAACACCTTCAGATATGTTTCTCTGTGTTGCAAAATAGGTTTTATTCATGCACAGACTGCAATTTTAATTTTGGACCGAGTTTCAGCCTGCATTGCCAGAACCAAGTTTGTTATGTGCTGAAACGCTGTTTTCTGACATTTCAGGCTCTAACTTCAAAAATCATGCAAAACACTTCTAACACCTTCAGATATGTTTCTCTGTGTTGCAAAATAGGTTTTATTCATGCACAGACTGCAATTTTAATTTTGGACCGAGTTTCAGCTTGAATTGCCTGAACCAAGTTTGTTATGTGCTGAAACGCCGTTTTCTGACATTTCAGGCTCTAACTTCAAAAATCATGCAAAACACTTCTAACACCTTCAGATATGTTTCTCTGTGTTGCAAAATAGGTTTTATTCATGCACAGACTGCAATTTTTATTTTGGACCGAGTTTCAGCTTGAATTGCCTGAACCAAGTTTGTTCTGCGCTGAAACGCTGTTTTCTGACATTTCAGGCTCTAACTTCAAAAATCATGCAAAACACTTCTAACACCTTCAGATATGTTTCTCTGTGTTGCAAAATAGGTTTTATTCATGCACAGAGTGTAAATTTAAAGTGGGACAGAGATTCAGCTTGCATTGCCTGAACCAACTTTGTTCTGCGCTGAAAAGCTGTTTTCTGACATTTCAGGGTCTAACTTCAAAAATCATGCAAAACACTTCTAACACCTTCAGATATGTTTCTCTGTGTTGCTAAATAGGTTTTATTCATGCACAGAGTGTAAATTTAAAGTGGGACAGAGATTCAGCTTGCATTGCCTGAACC
This sequence comes from Garra rufa, assembly GCF_049309525.1. Taxonomy (NCBI): domain Eukaryota; kingdom Metazoa; phylum Chordata; class Actinopteri; order Cypriniformes; family Cyprinidae; genus Garra; species Garra rufa. The sequence goes on along the minus strand of NW_027394278.1, from coordinate 7,650,042 downwards.
AACTTTGTTCTGCGCTGAAAAGCTGTTTTCTGACATTTCAGGGCCTAACTTCAAAAATCATGCAAAACACTTCTAACACCTTCAGATATGTTTCTCTGTGTTGCTAAATAGGTTTTATTCATGCACAGACTGCAAAGTTAAAATGGGACCGAGATTCAGCTTGCATTGCATGAACTAACTTTGTTCTGCGCTGAAACGCTGTTTTCTGACATTTCAGGGACTAACTTCAAAAATCATGCAAAACACTTCTAACACCTTCAGATATGTTTCTCTGTGTTGCGAAATAGGTTTTATTCATGCACAGACTGCAAATTTAAAGTGGGACAGAGATTCAGCTTGCATTGCCTGAACCAACTTTGTTCTGCACTGAAACGCTGTTTTCTGACATTTCAGGGTCTAACTTCAAATATCATGCAAAACACTTCTAACACCTTCAGATATGTTTCTCTGTGTTGCAAAATAGGTTTTATTCATGCACAGAGTGTAAATTTAAAGTGGGACAGAGATTCAGCTTGCATTGCCTGAACCAACTTTGTTCTGCGCTGAAAAGCTGTTTTCTGACATTTCAGGGTCTAACTTCAAAAATCATGCAAAACACTTCTAACACCTTCAGATATGTTTCTCTGTGTTGCAAAATAGGTTTTATTCATGCACAGACTGCAAAGTTAAAGTGGGACCAAGATTCAGCTTGCATTGCCTGAACCAACTTTGTTCTGCGCTGAAACGCTGTTTTCTGACATTTCAGGGTCTAACTTCAAAAATCATGCAAAACACTTCTAACACCTTCAGATATGTTTCTCTGTGTTGCAAAATAGGTTTTATTCATGCACAGAGTGTAAATTTAAAGTGGGACAGAGATTCAGCTTGCATTGCCTGAACCAAGTTTGTTATGTGCTGAAACGCCGTTTTCTGACATTTCAGGCTCTAACTTCAAAAATCATGCAAAACACGTCTAACACCTTCAGATATGTTTCTCTGTGTTGCAAAATAGGTTTTATTCATGCACAGACTGCAATTTTAATTTTGGACCGAGTTTCAGCCTGCATTGCCAGAATCAAGTTTGTTATGTGCTGAAACGCTGTTTTCTGACATTTCAGGCTCTAACTTCAAAAATCATGCAAAACACTTCTAACACCTTCAGATATGTTTCTCTGTGTTGCAAAATAGGTTTTATTCATGCACAGACTGCAATTTTAATATTGGACCGACTTTCAGCTTGCATTGCCTGAACCAAGTTTGTTATGTGCTGAAACGCCGTTTTCTGACATTTCAGGCTCTAACTTCAAAAATCATGCAAAACACTTCTAACACCTTCAGATATGTTTCTCTGTGTTGCAAAATAGGTTTTATTCATGCACAGACTGCAATTTTAATTTTGGACCGAGTTTCAGCCTGCATTGCCAGAACCAAGTTTGTTATGTGCTGAAACGCTGTTTTCTGACATTTCAGGCTCTAACTTCAAAAATCATGCAAAACACTTCTAACACCTTCAGATATGTTTCTCTGTGTTGCAAAATAGGTTTTATTCATGCACAGACTGCAATTTTAATTTTGGACCGATTTTCAGCCTGCATTGCCAGAACCAAGTTTGTTATGTGCTGAAAAGCTGTTTTCTGACATTTCAGGCTCTAACTTCAAAAATCATGCAAAACACTTCTAACACCTTCAGATATGTTTCTCTGTGTTGCAAAATAGGTTTTATTCATGCACAGACTGCAATTTTAATTTTGGACCGATTTTCAGCCTGCATTGCCAGAACCAAGTTTGTTATGTGCTGAAAAGCTGTTTTCTGACATTTCAGGCTCTAACTTCAAAAATCATGCAAAACACTTCTAACACCTTCAGATATGTTTCTCTGTGTTGCAAAATAGGTTTTATTCATGCACAGACTGCAATTTTAATTTTGGGCCGAGTTTCAGCTTGCATTGCCTGAACCAAGTTTGTTATGTGCTGAAACGCCGTTTTCTGACATTTCAGGCTCTAACTTCAAAAATCATGCAAAACACTTCTAACACCTTCAGATATGTTTCTCTGTGTTGCAAAATAGGTTTTATTCATGCACAGACTGCAATTTTAATTTTGGACCGAGTTTCAGCCTGCATTGCCAGAATAAAGTTTGTTATGTGCTGAAACGCTGTTTTCTGACATTTCAGGCTCTAACTTCAAAAATCATGCAAAACACTTCTAACACCTTCAGATATGTTTCTCTGTGTTGCAAAATAGGTTTTATTCATGCACAGACTGCAATTTTAATATTGGACCGAGTTTCAGCTTGCATTGCCTGAACCAAGTTTGTTATGTGCTGAAACGCCGTTTTCTGACATTTCAGGCTCTAACTTCAAAAATCATGCAAAACACTTCTAACACCTTCAGATATGTTTCTCTGTGTTGCAAAATAGGTTTTATTCATGCACAGACTGCAATTTTAATTTTGGACCGAGTTTCAGCCTGCATTGCCAGAACCAAGTTTGTTATGTGCTGAAACGCTGTTTTCTGACATTTCAGGCTCTAACTTCAAAAATCATGCAAAACACTTCTAACACCTTCAGATATGTTTCTCTGTGTTGCAAAATAGGTTTTATTCATGCACAGACTGCAATTTTAATTTTGGACCGATTTTCAGCCTGCATTGCCAGAACCAAGTTTGTTATGTGCTGAAAAGCTGTTTTCTGACATTTCAGGCTCTAACTTCAAAAATCATGCAAAACACTTCTAACACCTTCAGATATGTTTCTCTGTGTTGCAAAATAGGTTTTATTCATGCACAGACTGCAATTTTAATTTTGGACCGAGTTTCAGCCTGCATTGCCAGAATCAAGTTTGTTATGTGCTGAAACGCTGTTTTCTGACATTTCAGGCTCTAACTTCAAAAATCATGCAAAACACTTCTAACACCTTCAGATATGTTTCTCTGTGTTGCAAAATCGGTTTTATTCATGCACAGACTGCAATTTTAATTTTGGACCGAGTTTCAGCCTGCATTGCCAGAACCAAGTTTGTTATGTGCTGAAACGCTGTTTTCTGACATTTCAGGCTCTAACTACAAAAATCATGCAAAACACTTCTAACACCTTCAGATATGTTTCTCTGTGTTGCAAAATAGGTTTTATTCATGCACAGAGTGTAAATTTAAAGTGGGACAGAGATTCAGCTTGCATTGCCTGAACCAACTTTGTTCTGCGCTGAAAAGCTGTTTTCTGACATTTCAGGGTCTAACTTCAAAAATCATGCAAAACACTTCTAACACCTTCAGATATGTTTCTCTGTGTTGCTAAATAGGTTTTATTCATGCACAGAGTGTAAATTTAAAGTGGGACAGAGATTCAGCTTGCATTGCCTGAACCAACTTTGTTCTGCGCTGAAAAGCTGTTTTCTGACATTTCAGGGCCTAACTTCAAAAATCATGCAAAACACTTCTAACACCTTCAGATATGTTTCTCTGTGTTGCTAAATAGGTTTTATTCATGCACAGACTGCAAAGTTAAAATGGGACCGAGATTCAGCTTGCATTGCATGAACTAACTTTGTTCTGCGCTGAAACGCTGTTTTCTGACATTTCAGGGACTAACTTCAAAAATCATGCAAAACACTTCTAACACCTTCAGATATGTTTCTCTGTGTTGCGAAATAGGTTTTATTCATGCACAGACTGCAAATTTAAAGTGGGACAGAGATTCAGCTTGCATTGCCTGAACCAACTTTGTTCTGCACTGAAACGCTGTTTTCTGACATTTCAGGGTCTAACTTCAAAAATCATGCAAAACACTTCTAACACCTTCAGATATGTTTCTCTGTGTTGCAAAATAGGTTTTATTCATGCACAGAGTGTAAATTTAAAGTGGGACAGAGATTCAGCTTGCATTGCCTGAACCAACTTTGTTCTGCGCTGAAAAGCTGTTTTCTGACATTTCAGGGTCTAACTTCAAAAATCATGCAAAACACTTCTAACACCTTCAGATATGTTTCTCTGTGTTGCAAAATAGGTTTTATTCATGCACAGACTGCAAAGTTAAAGTGGGACCAAGATTCAGCTTGCATTGCCTGAACCAACTTTGTTCTGCGCTGAAACGCTGTTTTCTGACATTTCAGGGTCTAACTTCAAAAATCATGCAAAACACTTCTAACACCTTCAGATATGTTTCTCTGTGTTGCAAAATAGGTTTTATTCATGCACAGAGTGTAAATTTAAAGTGGGACAGAGATTCAGCTTGCATTGCCTGAACCAACTTTGTTCTGCGCTGAAACGCTGTTTTCTGACATTTCAGGGTCTAACTTCAAAAATCATGCAAAACACTTCTAACACCTTCAGATATGTTTCTCTGTGTTGCAAAATAGGTTTTATTCATGCACAGACTGCAAAGTTAAAGTGGGACCAAGATTCAGCTTGCATTGCCTGAACCAACTTTGTTCTGCGCTGAAACGCTGTTTTCTGACATTTCAGGGTCTAACTTCAAAAATCATGCAAAACACTTCTAACACCTTCAGATATGTTTCTCTGTGTTGCAAAATAGGTTTTATTCATGCACAGACTGCAAAGTTAAAGTGGGACCAAGATTCAGCTTGCATTGCCTGAACCAACTTTGTTCTGCGCTGAAACGCTGTTTTCTGACATTTCAGGGTCTAACTTCAAAAATCATGCAAAACACTTCTAACACCTTCAGATATGTTTCTCTGTGTTGCAAAATAGGTTTTATTCATGCACAGACTGCAAAGTTAAAGTGGGACCAAGATTCAGCTTGCATTGCCTGAACCAACTTTGTTCTGCGCTGTTTTCTGACATTTCAGGGTCTAACTTCAAAAATCATGCAAAACACTTCTAACACCTTCAGATATGTTTCTCTGTGTTGCAAAATAGGTTTTATTCATGCACAGACTGCAAAGTTAAAGTGGGACCAAGATTCAGCTTGCATTGCCTGAACCAACTTTGTTCTACGCTGAAACGCTGTTTTCTGACATTTCAGGGTCTAACTTCAAAAATCATGCAAAACACTTCTAACACCTTCAGATATGTTTCTATGTGTTGCAAAATAGGTTTTTTTTCATGCACAGAGTGTAAATTTAAAGTGGGACAGAGATTCAGCTTGCATTGCCTGAACCAACTTTGTTCTGCGCTGAAACGCTGTTTTCTGACATTTCAGGGTCTAACTTCAAAAATCATGCAAAACACTTCTAACACCTTCAGATATGTTTCTCTGTGTTGCAAAATAGGTTTTATTCATGCACAGACTGCAAAGTTAAAGTGGGACCAAGATTCAGCTTGCATTGCCTGAACCAACTTTGTTCTGCGCTGAAACGCTGTTTTCTGACATTTCAGGGTCTAACTTCAAAAATCATGCAAAACACTTCTAACACCTTCAGATATGTTTCTCTGTGTTGCAAAATAGGTTTTATTCATGCACAGACTGCAAAGTTAAAGTGGGACCGCGATTCAGCTTGCATTGCCTGAACCAACTTTGTTCTGCGCTGAAACGCTGTTTTCTGACATTTCAGGGTCTAACTTCAAAAATCATGCAAAACAGTTCTAACACCTTCAGATATGTTTCTCTGTGTTGCAAAATAGCTTTTATTCATGCACAGAGTGTAAATTTAAAGTGGGACAGAGATTCAGCTTGCATTGCCTGAACCAACTTTGTTCTGCGCTGAAACGCTGTTTTCTGACATTTCAGGGTCTAACTTCAAAAATCATGCAAAACACTTCTAACACCTTCAGATATGTTTCTCTGTGTTGCAAAATAGGTTTTATTCATGCACAGACTGCAAAGTTAAAGTGGGACCAAGATTCAGCTTGCATTGCCTGAACCAACTTTGTTCTGCGCTGAAACGCTGTTTTCTGACATTTCAGGGACTAACTTCAAAAATCATGCAAAACACTTCTAACACCTTCAGATATGTTTCTCTGTGTTGCAAAATAGGTTTTATTCATGCACAGACTGCAAAGTTAAAGTGGGACCAAGATTCAGCTTGCATTGCCTGAACCAACTTTGTTCTGCGCTGAAACGCTGTTTTCTGACATTTCAGGGTCTAACTTCAAAAATCATGCAAAACACTTCTAACACCTTCAGATATGTTTCTCTGTGTTGCAAAATAGGTTTTATTCATGCACAGACTGCAAAGTTAAAGTGGGACCGAGATTCAGCTTGCATTGCCTGAACCAACTTTGTTCTGCGCTGAAACGCTGTTTTCTGACATTTCAGGGTCTAACTTCAAAAATCATGCAAAACACTTCTAACACCTTCAGATATGTTTCTCTGTGTTGCAAAATAGCTTTTATTCATGCACAGAGTGTAAATTTAAAGTGGGACAGAGATTCAGCTTGCATTGCCTGAACCAACTTTGTTCTGCGCTGACAAGCTGTTTTCTGACATTTCAGGGTCTAACTTCAAAAATCATGCAAAACACTTCTAACACCTTCAGATATGTTTCTCTGTGTTGCTAAATAGGTTTTATTCATGCACAGACTGCAAAGTTAAAATGGGACCGAGATTCAGCTTGCATTGCATGAACTAACTTTGTTCTGCGCTGAAACGCTGTTTTCTGACATTTCAGGGTCTAACTTCAAAAATCATGCAAAACACTTCTAACACCTTCAGATATGTTTCTCTGTGTTGCGAAATAGGTTTTATTCATGCACAGACTGCAAATTTAAAGTGGGACAGAGATTCAGCTTGCATTGCCTGAACCAACTTTGTTCTGCGCTGAAACGCTGTTTTCTGACATTTCAGGGTCTAACTTCAAAAATCATGCAAAACACTTCTAACACTTTCAGATATGTTTCTCTGTGTTGCAAAATAGGTTTTATTCATGCACAGAGTGTAAATTTAAAGTGGGACAGAGATTCAGCTTGCATTGCCTGAACCAACTTTGTTCTGCGCTGAAACGCTGTTTTCTGACATTTCAGGGTCTAACTTCAAAAATCATGCAAAACACTTCTAACACCTTCAGATATATTTCTCTGTGTTGCAAAATAGGTTTTATTCATGCACAGACTGCAAAGTTAAAGTGGGACCAAGATTCAGCTTGCATTGCCTGAACCAACTTTGTTCTGCGCTGTTTTCTGACATTTCAGGGTCTAACTTCAAAAATCATGCAAAACACTTCTAACACCTTCAGATATGTTTCTCTGTGTTGCAAAATAGGTTTTATTCATGCACAGAGTGTAAATTTAAAGTGGGACAGAGATTCAGCTTGCATTGCCTGAACCAACTTTGTTCTGCGCTGAAACGCTGTTTTCTGACATTTCAGGGTCTAACTTCAAAAATCATGCAAAACACTTCTAACACCTTCAGATATGTTTCTCTGTGTTGCAAAATAGGTTTTATTCATGCACAGACTGCAATTTTAATTTTGGACTGAGTTTCAGCCTGCATTGCCAGAATCAAGTTTGTTATGTGCTGAAACGCTGTTTTCTGACATTTCAGGCTCTAACTTCAAAAATCATGCAAAACACTTCTAACACCTTCAGATATGTTTCTCTGTGTTGCAAAATAGGTTTTATTCATGCACAGACTGCAATTTTAATTTTGGACCGAGTTTCAGCCTGCATTGCCAGAATCAAGTTTGTTATGTGCTGAAACGCTGTTTTCTGACATTTCAGGCTCTGACTTCAAAAATCATGCAAAACACTTCTAACACCTTCAGATATGTTTCTCTGTGTTTCAAAATAGGTTTTATTCATGCACAGACTGCAATTTTAATTTTGGACCGAGTTTCAGCTTGAATTGCCTGAACCAAGTTTGTTCTGCGCTGAAACGCTGTTTTCTGACATTTCAGGCTCTAACTTCAAAAATCATGCAAAACACTTCTAACACCTTCAGATATGTTTCTCTGTGTTGCAAAATAGGTTTTATTCATGCACAGAGTGTAAATTTAAAGTGGGACAGAGATTCAGCTTGCATTGCCTGAACCAACTTTGTTCTGCGCTGAAACGCTGTTTTCTGACATTTCAGGGTCTAACTTCAAAAATCATGCAAAACACTTCTAACACCTTCAGATATATTTCTCTGTGTTGCAAAATAGGTTTTATTCATGCACAGACTGCAATTTTAATATTGGACCGAGTTTCAGCCTGCATTGCCAGAACCAAGTTTGTTATGTGCTGAAACGCCGTTTTCTGACATTTCAGGCTCTAACTTCAAAAATCATGCAAAACACTTCTAACACCTTCAGATATGTTTCTCTGTGTTGCAAAATAGGTTTTATTCATGCACAGACTGCAATTTTAATTTTGGACCGATTTTCAGCCTGCATTGCCAGAACCAAGTTTGTTATGTGCTGAAAAGCTGTTTTCTGACATTTCAGGCTCTAACTTCAAAAATCATGCAAAACACTTCTAACACCTTCAGATATGTTTCTCTGTGTTGCAAAATAGGTTTTATTCATGCACAGACTGCAATTTTAATTTTGGGCCGAGTTTCAGCTTGCATTGCCTGAACCAAGTTTGTTATGTGCTGAAACGCCGTTTTCTGACATTTCAGGCTCTAACTTCAAAAATCATGCAAAACACTTCTAACACCTTCAGATATTTTTCTCTGTGTTGCAAAATAGGATTTATTCATGCACAGACTGCAATTTTAATTTTGGACCGAGTTTCAGCCTGCATTGCCAGAATAAAGTTTGTTATGTGCTGAAACGCTGTTTTCTGACATTTCAGGCTCTAACTTCAAAAATCATGCAAAACACTTCTAACACCTTCAGATATGTTTCTCTGTGTTGCAAAATAGGTTTTATTCATGCACAGACTGCAATTTTAATATTGGACCGAGTTTCAGCTTGCATTGCCTGAACCAAGTTTGTTATGTGCTGAAACGCCGTTTTCTGACATTTCAGGCTCTAACTTCAAAAATCATGCAAAACACTTCTAACACCTTCAGATATGTTTCTCTGTGTTGCAAAATAGGTTTTATTCATGCACAGACTGCAATTTTAATTTTGGACCGAGTTTCAGCCTGCATTGCCAGAACCAAGTTTGTTATGTGCTGAAACGCTGTTTTCTGACATTTCAGGCTCTAACTTCAAAAATCATGCAAAACACTTCTAACACCTTCAGATATGTTTCTCTGTGTTGCAAAATAGGTTTTATTCATGCACAGACTGCAATTTTAATTTTGGACCGAGTTTCAGCCTGCATTGCCAGAACCAAGTTTGTTATGTGCTGAAACGCTGTTTTCTGACATTTCAGGCTCTAACTTCAAAAATCATGCAAAACACTTCTAACACCTTCAGATATGTTTCTCTGTGTTGCAAAATAGGTTTTATTCATGCACAGACTGCAATTTTAATTTTGGACCGAGTTTCAGCTTGAATTGCCTGAACCAAGTTTGTTATGTGCTGAAACGCCGTTTTCTGACATTTCAGGCTCTAACTTCAAAAATCATGCAAAACACTTCTAACACCTTCAGATATGTTTCTCTGTGTTGCAAAATAGGTTTTATTCATGCACAGACTGCAATTTTTATTTTGGACCGAGTTTCAGCTTGAATTGCCTGAACCAAGTTTGTTCTGCGCTGAAACGCTGTTTTCTGACATTTCAGGCTCTAACTTCAAAAATCATGCAAAACACTTCTAACACCTTCAGATATGTTTCTCTGTGTTGCAAAATAGGTTTTATTCATGCACAGAGTGTAAATTTAAAGTGGGACAGAGATTCAGCTTGCATTGCCTGAACCAACTTTGTTCTGCGCTGAAAAGCTGTTTTCTGACATTTCAGGGTCTAACTTCAAAAATCATGCAAAACACTTCTAACACCTTCAGATATGTTTCTCTGTGTTGCTAAATAGGTTTTATTCATGCACAGAGTGTAAATTTAAAGTGGGACAGAGATTCAGCTTGCATTGCCTGAACCAACTTTGTTCTGCGCTGAAAAGCTGTTTTCTGACATTTCAGGGCCTAACTTCAAAAATCATGCAAAACACTTCTAACACCTTCAGATATGTTTCTCTGTGTTGCTAAATAGGTTTTATTCATGCACAGACTGCAAAGTTAAAATGGGACCGAGATTCAGCTTGCATTGCATGAACTAACTTTGTTCTGCGCTGAAACGCTGTTTTCTGACATTTCAGGGACTAACTTCAAAAATCATGCAAAACACTTCTAACACCTTCAGATATGTTTCTCTGTGTTGCGAAATAGGTTTTATTCATGCACAGACTGCAAATTTAAAGTGGGACAGAGATTCAGCTTGCATTGCCTGAACCAACTTTGTTCTGCACTGAAACGCTGTTTTCTGACATTTCAGGGTCTAACTTCAAATATCATGCAAAACACTTCTAACACCTTCAGATATGTTTCTCTGTGTTGCAAAATAGGTTTTATTCATGCACAGAGTGTAAATTTAAAGTGGGACAGAGATTCAGCTTGCATTGCCTGAACCAACTTTGTTCTGCGCTGAAAAGCTGTTTTCTGACATTTCAGGGTCTAACTTCAAAAATCATGCAAAACACTTCTAACACCTTCAGATATGTTTCTCTGTGTTGCAAAATAGGTTTTATTCATGCACAGACTGCAAAGTTAAAGTGGGACCAAGATTCAGCTTGCATTGCCTGAACCAACTTTGTTCTGCGCTGAAACGCTGTTTTCTGACATTTCAGGGTCTAACTTCAAAAATCATGCAAAACACTTCTAACACCTTCAGATATGTTTCTCTGTGTTGCAAAATAGGTTTTATTCATGCACAGAGTGTAAATTTAAAGTGGGACAGAGATTCAGCTTGCATTGCCTGAACCAAGTTTGTTATGTGCTGAAACGCCGTTTTCTGACATTTCAGGCTCTAACTTCAAAAATCATGCAAAACACGTCTAACACCTTCAGATATGTTTCTCTGTGTTGCAAAATAGGTTTTATTCATGCACAGACTGCAATTTTAATTTTGGACCGAGTTTCAGCCTGCATTGCCAGAATCAAGTTTGTTATGTGCTGAAACGCTGTTTTCTGACATTTCAGGCTCTAACTTCAAAAATCATGCAAAACACTTCTAACACCTTCAGATATGTTTCTCTGTGTTGCAAAATAGGTTTTATTCATGCACAGACTGCAATTTTAATATTGGACCGACTTTCAGCTTGCATTGCCTGAACCAAGTTTGTTATGTGCTGAAACGCCGTTTTCTGACATTTCAGGCTCTAACTTCAAAAATCATGCAAAACACTTCTAACACCTTCAGATATGTTTCTCTGTGTTGCAAAATAGGTTTTATTCATGCACAGACTGCAATTTTAATTTTGGACCGAGTTTCAGCCTGCATTGCCAGAACCAAGTTTGTTATGTGCTGAAACGCTGTTTTCTGACATTTCAGGCTCTAACTTCAAAAATCATGCAAAACACTTCTAACACCTTCAGATATGTTTCTCTGTGTTGCAAAATAGGTTTTATTCATGCACAGACTGCAATTTTAATTTTGGACCGATTTTCAGCCTGCATTGCCAGAACCAAGTTTGTTATGTGCTGAAAAGCTGTTTTCTGACATTTCAGGCTCTAACTTCAAAAATCATGCAAAACACTTCTAACACCTTCAGATATGTTTCTCTGTGTTGCAAAATAGGTTTTATTCATGCACAGACTGCAATTTTAATTTTGGACCGATTTTCAGCCTGCATTGCCAGAACCAAGTTTGTTATGTGCTGAAAAGCTGTTTTCTGACATTTCAGGCTCTAACTTCAAAAATCATGCAAAACACTTCTAACACCTTCAGATATGTTTCTCTGTGTTGCAAAATAGGTTTTATTCATGCACAGACTGCAATTTTAATTTTGGGCCGAGTTTCAGCTTGCATTGCCTGAACCAAGTTTGTTATGTGCTGAAACGCCGTTTTCTGACATTTCAGGCTCTAACTTCAAAAATCATGCAAAACACTTCTAACACCTTCAGATATGTTTCTCTGTGTTGCAAAATAGGTTTTATTCATGCACAGACTGCAATTTTAATTTTGGACCGAGTTTCAGCCTGCATTGCCAGAATAAAGTTTGTTATGTGCTGAAACGCTGTTTTCTGACATTTCAGGCTCTAACTTCAAAAATCATGCAAAACACTTCTAACACCTTCAGATATGTTTCTCTGTGTTGCAAAATAGGTTTTATTCATGCACAGACTGCAATTTTAATATTGGACCGAGTTTCAGCTTGCATTGCCTGAACCAAGTTTGTTATGTGCTGAAACGCCGTTTTCTGACATTTCAGGCTCTAACTTCAAAAATCATGCAAAACACTTCTAACACCTTCAGATATGTTTCTCTGTGTTGCAAAATAGGTTTTATTCATGCACAGACTGCAATTTTAATTTTGGACCGAGTTTCAGCCTGCATTGCCAGAACCAAGTTTGTTATGTGCTGAAACGCTGTTTTCTGACATTTCAGGCTCTAACTTCAAAAATCATGCAAAACACTTCTAACACCTTCAGATATGTTTCTCTGTGTTGCAAAATAGGTTTTATTCATGCACAGACTGCAATTTTAATTTTGGACCGATTTTCAGCCTGCATTGCCAGAACCAAGTTTGTTATGTGCTGAAAAGCTGTTTTCTGACATTTCAGGCTCTAACTTCAAAAATCATGCAAAACACTTCTAACACCTTCAGATATGTTTCTCTGTGTTGCAAAATAGGTTTTATTCATGCACAGACTGCAATTTTAATTTTGGACCGAGTTTCAGCCTGCATTGCCAGAATCAAGTTTGTTATGTGCTGAAACGCTGTTTTCTGACATTTCAGGCTCTAACTTCAAAAATCATGCAAAACACTTCTAACACCTTCAGATATGTTTCTCTGTGTTGCAAAATCGGTTTTATTCATGCACAGACTGCAATTTTAATTTTGGACCGAGTTTCAGCCTGCATTGCCAGAACCAAGTTTGTTATGTGCTGAAACGCTGTTTTCTGACATTTCAGGCTCTAACTACAAAAATCATGCAAAACACTTCTAACACCTTCAGATATGTTTCTCTGTGTTGCAAAATAGGTTTTATTCATGCACAGAGTGTAAATTTAAAGTGGGACAGAGATTCAGCTTGCATTGCCTGAACCAACTTTGTTCTGCGCTGAAAAGCTGTTTTCTGACATTTCAGGGTCTAACTTCAAAAATCATGCAAAACACTTCTAACACCTTCAGATATGTTTCTCTGTGTTGCTAAATAGGTTTTATTCATGCACAGAGTGTAAATTTAAAGTGGGACAGAGATTCAGCTTGCATTGCCTGAACCAACTTTGTTCTGCGCTGAAAAGCTGTTTTCTGACATTTCAGGGCCTAACTTCAAAAATCATGCAAAACACTTCTAACACCTTCAGATATGTTTCTCTGTGTTGCTAAATAGGTTTTATTCATGCACAGACTGCAAAGTTAAAATGGGACCGAGATTCAGCTTGCATTGCATGAACTAACTTTGTTCTGCGCTGAAACGCTGTTTTCTGACATTTCAGGGACTAACTTCAAAAATCATGCAAAACACTTCTAACACCTTCAGATATGTTTCTCTGTGTTGCGAAATAGGTTTTATTCATGCACAGACTGCAAATTTAAAGTGGGACAGAGATTCAGCTTGCATTGCCTGAACCAACTTTGTTCTGCACTGAAACGCTGTTTTCTGACATTTCAGGGTCTAACTTCAAAAATCATGCAAAACACTTCTAACACCTTCAGATATGTTTCTCTGTGTTGCAAAATAGGTTTTATTCATGCACAGAGTGTAAATTTAAAGTGGGACAGAGATTCAGCTTGCATTGCCTGAACCAACTTTGTTCTGCGCTGAAAAGCTGTTTTCTGACATTTCAGGGTCTAACTTCAAAAATCATGCAAAACACTTCTAACACCTTCAGATATGTTTCTCTGTGTTGCAAAATAGGTTTTATTCATGCACAGACTGCAAAGTTAAAGTGGGACCAAGATTCAGCTTGCATTGCCTGAACCAACTTTGTTCTGCGCTGAAACGCTGTTTTCTGACATTTCAGGGTCTAACTTCAAAAATCATGCAAAACACTTCTAACACCTTCAGATATGTTTCTCTGTGTTGCAAAATAGGTTTTATTCATGCACAGAGTGTAAATTTAAAGTGGGACAGAGATTCAGCTTGCATTGCCTGAACCAACTTTGTTCTGCGCTGAAACGCTGTTTTCTGACATTTCAGGGTCTAACTTCAAAAATCATGCAAAACACTTCTAACACCTTCAGATATGTTTCTCTGTGTTGCAAAATAGGTTTTATTCATGCACAGACTGCAAAGTTAAAGTGGGACCAAGATTCAGCTTGCATTGCCTGAACCAACTTTGTTCTGCGCTGAAACGCTGTTTTCTGACATTTCAGGGTCTAACTTCAAAAATCATGCAAAACACTTCTAACACCTTCAGATATGTTTCTCTGTGTTGCAAAATAGGTTTTATTCATGCACAGACTGCAAAGTTAAAGTGGGACCAAGATTCAGCTTGCATTGCCTGAACCAACTTTGTTCTGCGCTGAAACGCTGTTTTCTGACATTTCAGGGTCTAACTTCAAAAATCATGCAAAACACTTCTAACACCTTCAGATATGTTTCTCTGTGTTGCAAAATAGGTTTTATTCATGCACAGACTGCAAAGTTAAAGTGGGACCAAGATTCAGCTTGCATTGCCTGAACCAACTTTGTTCTGCGCTGTTTTCTGACATTTCAGGGTCTAACTTCAAAAATCATGCAAAACACTTCTAACACCTTCAGATATGTTTCTCTGTGTTGCAAAATAGGTTTTATTCATGCACAGACTGCAAAGTTAAAGTGGGACCAAGATTCAGCTTGCATTGCCTGAACCAACTTTGTTCTACGCTGAAACGCTGTTTTCTGACATTTCAGGGTCTAACTTCAAAAATCATGCAAAACACTTCTAACACCTTCAGATATGTTTCTATGTGTTGCAAAATAGGTTTTTTTTCATGCACAGAGTGTAAATTTAAAGTGGGACAGAGATTCAGCTTGCATTGCCTGAACCAACTTTGTTCTGCGCTGAAACGCTGTTTTCTGACATTTCAGGGTCTAACTTCAAAAATCATGCAAAACACTTCTAACACCTTCAGATATGTTTCTCTGTGTTGCAAAATAGCTTTTATTCATGCACAGAGTGTAAATTTAAAGTGGGACAGAGATTCAGCTTGCATTGCCTGAACCAACTTTGTTCTGCGCTGAAACGCTGTTTTCTGACATTTCAGGGTCTAACTTCAAAAATCATGCAAAACACTTCTAACACCTTCAGATATGTTTCTCTGTGTTGCAAAATAGGTTTTATTCATGCACAGACTGCAAAGTTAAAGTGGGACCAAGATTCAGCTTGCATTGCCTGAACCAACTTTGTTCTGCGCTGAAACGCTGTTTTCTGACATTTCAGGGACTAACTTCAAAAATCATGCAAAACACTTCTAACACCTTCAGATATGTTTCTCTGTGTTGCAAAATAGGTTTTATTCATGCACAGACTGCAAAGTTAAAGTGGGACCAAGATTCAGCTTGCATTGCCTGAACCAACTTTGTTCTGCGCTGAAACGCTGTTTTCTGACATTTCAGGGTCTAACTTCAAAAATCATGCAAAACACTTCTAACACCTTCAGATATGTTTCTCTGTGTTGCAAAATAGGTTTTATTCATGCACAGACTGCAAAGTTAAAGTGGGACCGAGATTCAGCTTGCATTGCCTGAACCAACTTTGTTCTGCGCTGAAACGCTGTTTTCTGACATTTCAGGGTCTAACTTCAAAAATCATGCAAAACACTTCTAACACCTTCAGATATGTTTCTCTGTGTTGCAAAATAGCTTTTATTCATGCACAGAGTGTAAATTTAAAGTGGGACAGAGATTCAGCTTGCATTGCCTGAACCAACTTTGTTCTGCGCTGACAAGCTGTTTTCTGACATTTCAGGGTCTAACTTCAAAAATCATGCAAAACACTTCTAACACCTTCAGATATGTTTCTCTGTGTTGCTAAATAGGTTTTATTCATGCACAGACTGCAAAGTTAAAATGGGACCGAGATTCAGCTTGCATTGCATGAACTAACTTTGTTCTGCGCTGAAACGCTGTTTTCTGACATTTCAGGGTCTAACTTCAAAAATCATGCAAAACACTTCTAACACCTTCAGATATGTTTCTCTGTGTTGCGAAATAGGTTTTATTCATGCACAGACTGCAAATTTAAAGTGGGACAGAGATTCAGCTTGCATTGCCTGAACCAACTTTGTTCTGCGCTGAAACGCTGTTTTCTGACATTTCAGGGTCTAACTTCAAAAATCATGCAAAACACTTCTAACACTTTCAGATATGTTTCTCTGTGTTGCAAAATAGGTTTTATTCATGCACAGAGTGTAAATTTAAAGTGGGACAGAGATTCAGCTTGCATTGCCTGAACCAACTTTGTTCTGCGCTGAAACGCTGTTTTCTGACATTTCAGGGTCTAACTTCAAAAATCATGCAAAACACTTCTAACACCTTCAGATATGTTTCTCTGTGTTGCAAAATAGGTTTTATTCATGCACAGACTGCAATTTTAATTTTGGACTGAGTTTCAGCCTGCATTGCCAGAATCAAGTTTGTTATGTGCTGAAACGCTGTTTTCTGACATTTCAGGCTCTAACTTCAAAAATCATGCAAAACACTTCTAACACCTTCAGATATGTTTCTCTGTGTTGCAAAATAGGTTTTATTCATGCACAGACTGCAATTTTAATTTTGGACCGAGTTTCAGCCTGCATTGCCAGAATCAAGTTTGTTATGTGCTGAAACGCTGTTTTCTGACATTTCAGGCTCTGACTTCAAAAATCATGCAAAACACTTCTAACACCTTCAGATATGTTTCTCTGTGTTGCAAAATAGGTTTTATTCATGCACAGACTGCAATTTTAATATTGGACCGAGTTTCAGCTTGAATTGCCTGAACCAAGTTTGTTATGTGCTGAAACGCCGTTTTCTGACATTTCAGGCTCTAACTTCAAAAATCATGCAAAACACTTCTAACACCTTCAGATATGTTTCTCTGTGTTTCAAAATAGGTTTTATTCATGCACAGACTGCAATTTTAATTTTGGACCGAGTTTCAGCTTGAATTGCCTGAACCAAGTTTGTTCTGCGCTGAAACGCTGTTTTCTGACATTTCAGGCTCTAACTTCAAAAATCATGCAAAACACTTCTAACACCTTCAGATATGTTTCTCTGTGTTGCAAAATAGGTTTTATTCATGCACAGAGTGTAAATTTAAAGTGGGACAGAGATTCAGCTTGCATTGCCTGAACCAACTTTGTTCTGCGCTGAAACGCTGTTTTCTGACATTTCAGGGTCTAACTTCAAAAATCATGCAAAACACTTCTAACACCTTCAGATATATTTCTCTGTGTTGCAAAATAGGTTTTATTCATGCACAGACTGCAATTTTAATATTGGACCGAGTTTCAGCCTGCATTGCCAGAACCAAGTTTGTTATGTGCTGAAACGCCGTTTTCTGACATTTCAGGCTCTAACTTCAAAAATCATGCAAAACACTTCTAACACCTTCAGATATGTTTCTCTGTGTTGCAAAATAGGTTTTATTCATGCACAGACTGCAATTTTTATTTTGGACCGAGTTTCAGCTTGAATTGCCTGAACCAAGTTTGTTCTGCGCTGAAACGCTGTTTTCTGACATTTCAGGCTCTAACTTCAAAAATCATGCAAAACACTTCTAACACCTTCAGATATGTTTCTCTGTGTTGCAAAATAGGTTTTATTCATGCACAGACTGCAATTTTAATTTTGGACCGATTTTCAGCCTGCATTGCCAGAACCAAGTTTGTTATGTGCTGAAAAGCTGTTTTCTGACATTTCAGGCTCTAACTTCAAAAATCATGCAAAACACTTCTAACACCTTCAGATATGTTTCTCTGTGTTGCAAAATAGGTTTTATTCATGCACAGACTGCAATTTTAATTTTGGGCCGAGTTTCAGCTTGCATTGCCTGAACCAAGTTTGTTATGTGCTGAAACGCCGTTTTCTGACATTTCAGGCTCTAACTTCAAAAATCATGCAAAACACTTCTAACACCTTCAGATATGTTTCTCTGTGTTGCAAAATAGGTTTTATTCATGCACAGACTGCAATTTTAATTTTGGACCGAGTTTCAGCCTGCATTGCCAGAATAAAGTTTGTTATGTGCTGAAACGCTGTTTTCTGACATTTCAGGCTCTAACTTCAAAAATCATGCAAAACACTTCTAACACCTTCAGATATGTTTCTCTGTGTTGCAAAATAGGTTTTATTCATGCACAGACTGCAATTTTAATATTGGACCGAGTTTCAGCTTGCATTGCCTGAACCAAGTTTGTTATGTGCTGAAATGCCGTTTTCTGACATTTCAGGCTCTAACTTCAAAAATCATGCAAAACACTTCTAACACCTTCAGATATGTTTCTCTGTGTTGCAAAATAGGTTTTATTCATGCACAGACTGCAATTTTAATTTTGGACCGAGTTTCAGCCTGCATTGCCAGAACCAAGTTTGTTATGTGCTGAAACGCTGTTTTCTGACATTTCAGGCTCTAACTTCAAAAATCATGCAAAACACTTCTAACACCTTCAGATATGTTTCTCTGTGTTGCAAAATAGGTTTTATTCATGCACAGACTGCAATTTTAATTTTGGACCGATTTTCAGCCTGCATTGCCAGAACCAAGTTTGTTATGTGCTGAAAAGCTGTTTTCTGACATTTCAGGCTCTAACTTCAAAAATCATGCAAAACACTTCTAACACCTTCAGATATGTTTCTCTGTGTTGCAAAATAGGTTTTATTCATGCACAGACTGCAATTTTAATTTTGGACCGAGTTTCAGCCTGCATTGCCAGAATCAAGTTTGTTATGTGCTGAAACGCTGTTTTCTGACATTTCAGGCTCTAACTTCAAAAATCATGCAAAACACTTCTAACACCTTCAGATATGTTTCTCTGTGTTGCAAAATCGGTTTTATTCATGCACAGACTGCAATTTTAATTTTGGACCGAGTTTCAGCCTGCATTGCCAGAACCAAGTTTGTTATGTGCTGAAACGCTGTTTTCTGACATTTCAGGCTCTAACTACAAAAATCATGCAAAACACTTCTAACACCTTCAGATATGTTTCTCTGTGTTGCAAAATAGGTTTTATTCATGCACAGAGTGTAAATTTAAAGTGGGACAGAGATTCAGCTTGCATTGCCTGAACCAACTTTGTTCTGCGCTGAAAAGCTGTTTTCTGACATTTCAGGGTCTAACTTCAAAAATCATGCAAAACACTTCTAACACCTTCAGATATGTTTCTCTGTGTTGCTAAATAGGTTTTATTCATGCACAGAGTGTAAATTTAAAGTGGGACAGAGATTCAGCTTGCATTGCCTGAACCAACTTTGTTCTGCGCTGAAAAGCTGTTTTCTGACATTTCAGGGCCTAACTTCAAAAATCATGCAAAACACTTCTAACACCTTCAGATATGTTTCTCTGTGTTGCTAAATAGGTTTTATTCATGCACAGACTGCAAAGTTAAAATGGGACCGAGATTCAGCTTGCATTGCATGAACTAACTTTGTTCTGCGCTGAAACGCTGTTTTCTGACATTTCAGGGACTAACTTCAAAAATCATGCAAAACACTTCTAACACCTTCAGATATGTTTCTCTGTGTTGCGAAATAGGTTTTATTCATGCACAGACTGCAAATTTAAAGTGGGACAGAGATTCAGCTTGCATTGCCTGAACCAACTTTGTTCTGCACTGAAACGCTGTTTTCTGACATTTCAGGGTCTAACTTCAAAAATCATGCAAAACACTTCTAACACCTTCAGATATGTTTCTCTGTGTTGCAAAATAGGTTTTATTCATGCACAGAGTGTAAATTTAAAGTGGGACAGAGATTCAGCTTGCATTGCCTGAACCAACTTTGTTCTGCGCTGAAAAGCTGTTTTCTGACATTTCAGGGTCTAACTTCAAAAATCATGCAAAACACTTCTAACACCTTCAGATATGTTTCTCTGTGTTGCAAAATAGGTTTTATTCATGCACAGACTGCAAAGTTAAAGTGGGACCAAGATTCAGCTTGCATTGCCTGAACCAACTTTGTTCTGCGCTGAAACGCTGTTTTCTGACATTTCAGGGTCTAACTTCAAAAATCATGCAAAACACTTCTAACACCTTCAGATATGTTTCTCTGTGTTGCAAAATAGGTTTTATTCATGCACAGAGTGTAAATTTAAAGTGGGACAGAGATTCAGCTTGCATTGCCTGAACCAACTTTGTTCTGCGCTGAAACGCTGTTTTCTGACATTTCAGGGTCTAACTTCAAAAATCATGCAAAACACTTCTAACACCTTCAGATATGTTTCTCTGTGTTGCAAAATAGGTTTTATTCATGCACAGACTGCAAAGTTAAAGTGGGACCAAGATTCAGCTTGCATTGCCTGAACCAACTTTGTTCTGCGCTGAAACGCTGTTTTCTGACATTTCAGGGTCTAACTTCAAAAATCATGCAAAACACTTCTAACACCTTCAGATATGTTTCTCTGTGTTGCAAAATAGGTTTTATTCATGCACAGACTGCAAAGTTAAAGTGGGACCAAGATTCAGCTTGCATTGCCTGAACCAACTTTGTTCTGCGCTGAAACGCTGTTTTCTGACATTTCAGGGTCTAACTTCAAAAATCATGCAAAACACTTCTAACACCTTCAGATATGTTTCTCTGTGTTGCAAAATAGGTTTTATTCATGCACAGACTGCAAAGTTAAAGTGGGACCAAGATTCAGCTTGCATTGCCTGAACCAACTTTGTTCTGCGCTGTTTTCTGACATTTCAGGGTCTAACTTCAAAAATCATGCAAAACACTTCTAACACCTTCAGATATGTTTCTCTGTGTTGCAAAATAGGTTTTATTCATGCACAGAGTGTAAATTTAAAGTGGGACAGAGATTCAGCTTGCATTGCCTGAACCAACTTTGTTCTGCGCTGAAACACTGTTTTCTGACATTTCAGGGTCTAACTTCAAAAATCATGCAAAACACTTCTAACACCTTCAGATATGTTTCTCTGTGTAGCAAAATAGGTTTTATTCATGCACAGAGTGTAAATTTAAAGTGGGACAGAGATTCAGCTTGCATTGCCTGAACCAACTTTGTTCTGCGCTGAAAAGCTGTTTTCTGACATTTCAGGGTCTAACTTCAAAAATCATGCAAAACACTTCTAACACCTTCAGATATGTTTCTCTGTGTTGCAAAATAGGTTTTATTCATGCACAGACTGCAAAGTTAAAGTGGGACCAAGATTCAGCTTGCATTGCCTGAACCAACTTTGTTCTGCGCTGAAACGCTGTTTTCTGACATTTCAGGGTCTAACTTCAAAAATCATGCAAAACACTTCTAACACCTTCAGATATGTTTCTCTGTGTTGCAAAATAGGTTTTTTTCATGCACAGAGTGTAAATTTAAAGTGGGACAGAGATTCAGCTTGCATTGCCTGAACCAACTTTGTTCTGCGCTGAAACACTGTTTTCTGACATTTCAGGGTCTAACTTCAAAAATCATGCAAAACACTTCTAACACCTTCAGATATGTTTCTCTGTGTTGCAAAATAGGTTTTATTCATGCACAGAGTGTAAATTTAAAGTGGGACAGAGATTCAGCTTGCATTGCCTGAACCAACTTTGTTCTGCGCTGAAAAGCTGTTTTCTGACATTTCAGGGTCTAACTTCAAAAATCATGCAAAACACTTCTAACACCTTCAGATATGTTTCTCTGTGTTGCAAAATAGGTTTTATTCATGCACAGACTGCAAAGTTAAAGTGGGACCAAGATTCAGCTTGCATTGCCTGAACCAACTTTGTTCTGCGCTGAAACGCTGTTTTCTGACATTTCAGGGTCTAACTTCAAAAATCATGCAAAACACTTCTAACACCTTCAGATATGTTTCTCTGTGTTGCAAAATAGGTTTTATTCATGCACAGAGTGTAAATTTAAAGTGGGACAGAGATTCAGCTTGCATTGCCTGAACCAACTTTGTTCTGCGCTGAAACGCTGTTTTCTGACATTTCAGGGTCTAACTTCAAAAATCATGCAAAACACTTCTAACACCTTCAGATATGTTTCTCTGTGTTGCAAAATAGGTTTTATTCATGCACAGACTGCAAAGTTAAAGTGGGACCAAGATTCAGCTTGCATTGCCTGAACCAACTTTGTTCTGCGCTGTTTTCTGACATTTCAGGGTCTAACTTCAAAAATCATGCAAAACACTTCTAACACCTTCAGATATGTTTCTCTGTGTTGCAAAATAGGTTTTATTCATGCACAGACTGCAAAGTTAAAGTGGGACCAAGATTCAGCTTGCATTGCCTGAACCAACTTTGTTCTACGCTGAAACGCTGTTTTCTGACATTTCAGGGTCTAACTTCAAAAATCATGCAAAACACTTCTAACACCTTCATATATGTTTCTATGTGTTGCAAAATAGGTTTTTTTTCATGCACAGAGTGTAAATTTAAAGTGGGACAGAGATTCAGCTTGCATTGCCTGAACCAACTTTGTTCTGCGCTGAAACGCTGTTTTCTGACATTTCAGGGTCTAACTTCAAAAATCATGCAAAACACTTCTAACACCTTCAGATATGTTTCTCTGTGTTGCAAAATAGGTTTTATTCATGCACAGACTGCAAAGTTAAAGTGGGACCAAGATTCAGCTTGCATTGCCTGAACCAACTTTGTTCTGCGCTGAAACGCTGTTTTCTGACATTTCAGGGTCTAACTTCAAAAATCATGCAAAACACTTCTAACACCTTCAGATATGTTTCTCTGTGTTGCAAAATAGGTTTTATTCATGCACAGACTGCAAAGTTAAAGTGGGACCGCGATTCAGCTTGCATTGCCTGAACCAACTTTGTTCTGCGCTGAAACGCTGTTTTCTGACATTTCAGGGTCTAACTTCAAAAATCATGCAAAACAGTTCTAACACCTTCAGATATGTTTCTCTGTGTTGCAAAATAGCTTTTATTCATGCACAGAGTGTAAATTTAAAGTGGGACAGAGATTCAGCTTGCATTGCCTGAACCAACTTTGTTCTGCGCTGAAACGCTGTTTTCTGACATTTCAGGGTCTAACTTCAAAAATCATGCAAAACACTTCTAACACCTTCAGATATGTTTCTCTGTGTTGCAAAATAGGTTTTATTCATGCACAGACTGCAAAGTTAAAGTGGGACCAAGATTCAGCTTGCATTGCCTGAACCAACTTTGTTCTGCGCTGAAACACTGTTTTCTGACATTTCAGGGACTAACTTCAAAAATCATGCAAAACACTTCTAACACCTTCAGATATGTTTCTCTGTGTTGCAAAATAGGTTTTATTCATGCACAGACTGCAAAGTTAAAGTGGGACCAAGATTCAGCTTGCATTGCCTGAACCAACTTTGTTCTGCGCTGAAACGCTGTTTTCTGACATTTCAGGGTCTAACTTCAAAAATCATGCAAAACACTTCTAACACCTTCAGATATGTTTCTCTGTGTTGCGAAATAGGTTTTATTCATGCACAGACTGCAAATTTAAAGTGGGACAGAGATTCAGCTTGCATTGCCTGAACCAACTTTGTTCTGCGCTGAAACGCTGTTTTCTGACATTTCAGGGTCTAACTTCAAAAATCATGCAAAACACTTCTAACACTTTCAGATATGTTTCTCTGTGTTGCAAAATAGGTTTTATTCATGCACAGAGTGTAAATTTAAAGTGGGACAGAGATTCAGCTTGCATTGCCTGAACCAACTTTGTTCTGCGCTGAAACGCTGTTTTCTGACATTTCAGGGTCTAACTTCAAAAATCATGCAAAACACTTCTAACACCTTCAGATATGTTTCTCTGTGTTGCAAAATAGGTTTTATTCATGCACAGACTGCAATTTTAATTTTGGACTGAGTTTCAGCCTGCATTGCCAGAATCAAGTTTGTTATGTGCTGAAACGCTGTTTTCTGACATTTCAGGCTCTAACTTCAAAAATCATGCAAAACACTTCTAACACCTTCAGATATGTTTCTCTGTGTTGCAAAATAGGTTTTATTCATGCACAGACTGCAATTTTAATTTTGGACCGAGTTTCAGCCTGCATTGCCAGAATCAAGTTTGTTATGTGCTGAAACGCTGTTTTCTGACATTTCAGGCTCTGACTTCAAAAATCATGCAAAACACTTCTAACACCTTCAGATATATTTCTCTGTGTTGCAAAATAGGTTTTATTCATGCACAGACTGCAAAGTTAAAGTGGGACCAAGATTCAGCTTGCATTGCCTGAACCAACTTTGTTCTGCGCTGTTTTCTGACATTTCAGGGTCTAACTTCAAAAATCATGCAAAACACTTCTAACACCTTCAGATATGTTTCTCTGTGTTGCAAAATAGGTTTTATTCATGCACAGAGTGTAAATTTAAAGTGGGACAGAGATTCAGCTTGCATTGCCTGAACCAACTTTGTTCTGCGCTGAAACGCTGTTTTCTGACATTTCAGGGTCTAACTTCAAAAATCATGCAAAACACTTCTAACACCTTCAGATATGTTTCTCTGTGTTGCAAAATAGGTTTTATTCATGCACAGACTGCAATTTTAATTTTGGACTGAGTTTCAGCCTGCATTGCCAGAATCAAGTTTGTTATGTGCTGAAACGCTGTTTTCTGACATTTCAGGCTCTAACTTCAAAAATCATGCAAAACACTTCTAACACCTTCAGATATGTTTCTCTGTGTTGCAAAATAGGTTTTATTCATGCACAGACTGCAATTTTAATTTTGGACCGAGTTTCAGCCTGCATTGCCAGAATCAAGTTTGTTATGTGCTGAAACGCTGTTTTCTGACATTTCAGGCTCTGACTTCAAAAATCATGCAAAACACTTCTAACACCTTCAGATATGTTTCTCTGTGTTGCAAAATAGGTTTTATTCATGCACAGACTGCAATTTTAATATTGGACCGAGTTTCAGCTTGAATTGCCTGAACCAAGTTTGTTATGTGCTGAAACGCCGTTTTCTGACATTTCAGGCTCTAACTTCAAAAATCATGCAAAACACTTCTAACACCTTCAGATATGTTTCTCTGTGTTTCAAAATAGGTTTTATTCATGCACAGACTGCAATTTTAATTTTGGACCGAGTTTCAGCTTGAATTGCCTGAACCAAGTTTGTTCTGCGCTGAAACGCTGTTTTCTGACATTTCAGGCTCTAACTTCAAAAATCATGCAAAACACTTCTAACACCTTCAGATATGTTTCTCTGTGTTGCAAAATAGGTTTTATTCATGCACAGAGTGTAAATTTAAAGTGGGACAGAGATTCAGCTTGCATTGCCTGAACCAACTTTGTTCTGCGCTGAAACGCTGTTTTCTGACATTTCAGGGTCTAACTTCAAAAATCATGCAAAACACTTCTAACACCTTCAGATATATTTCTCTGTGTTGCAAAATAGGTTTTATTCATGCACAGACTGCAAAGTTAAAGTGGGACCAAGATTCAGCTTGCATTGCCTGAACCAACTTTGTTCTGCGCTGTTTTCTGACATTTCAGGCTCTAACTTCAAAAATCATGCAAAACACTTCTAACACCTTCAGATATGTTTCTCTGTGTTGCAAAATAGGTTTTATTCATGCACAGACTGCAATTTTAATTTTGGACCGAGTTTCAGCCTGCATTGCCAGAATCAAGTTTGTTATGTGCTGAAACGCTGTTTTCTGACATTTCAGGCTCTGACTTCAAAAATCATGCAAAACACTTCTAACACCTTCAGATATGTTTCTCTGTGTTGCAAAATAGGTTTTATTCATGCACAGACTGCAATTTTAATATTGGACCGAGTTTCAGCCTGCATTGCCAGAACCAAGTTTGTTATGTGCTGAAACGCCGTTTTTTGACATTTCAGGCTCTAACTTCAAAAATCATGCAAAACACTTCTAACACCTTCAGATATGTTTCTCTGTGTTGCAAAATAGGTTTTATTCATGCACAGACTGCAATTTTTATTTTGGACCGAGTTTCAGCTTGAATTGCCTGAACCAAGTTTGTTCTGCGCTGAAACGCTGTTTTCTGACATTTCAGGCTCTAACTTCAAAAATCATGCAAAACACTTCTAACACCTTCAGATATGTTTCTCTGTGTTGCAAAATAGGTTTTATTCATGCACAGACTGCAATTTTAATTTTGGACCGATTTTCAGCCTGCATTGCCAGAACCAAGTTTGTTATGTGCTGAAAAGCTGTTTTCTGACATTTCAGGCTCTAACTTCAAAAATCATGCAAAACACTTCTAACACCTTCAGATATGTTTCTCTGTGTTGCAAAATAGGTTTTATTCATGCACAGACTGCAATTTTAATTTTGGGCCGAGTTTCAGCTTGCATTGCCTGAACCAAGTTTGTTATGTGCTGAAACGCCGTTTTCTGACATTTCAGGCTCTAACTTCAAAAATCATGCAAAACACTTCTAACACCTTCAGATATGTTTCTCTGTGTTGCAAAATAGGTTTTATTCATGCACAGACTGCAATTTTAATTTTGGACCGAGTTTCAGCCTGCATTGCCAGAATCAAGTTTGTTATGTGCTGAAACGCCGTTTTCTGACATTTCAGGCTCTAACTTCAAAAATCATGCAAAACACTTCTAACACCTTCAGATATGTTTCTCTGTGTTGCAAAATAGGTTTTATTCATGCACAGACTGCAATTTTAATTTTGGACCGAGTTTCAGCCTGCATTGCCAGAATCAAGTTTGTTATGTGCTGAAACGCTGTTTTCTGACATTTCAGGCTCTAACTTCAAAAATCATGCAAAACACTTCTAACACCTTCAGATATGTTTCTCTGTGTTGCAAAATAGGTTTTATTCATGCACAGACTGCAATTTTAATATTGGACCGAGTTTCAGCTTGCATTGCCTGAACCAAGTTTGTTATGTGCTGAAACGCCGTTTTCTGACATTTCAGGCTCTAACTTCAAAAATCATGCAAAACACTTCTAACACCTTCAGATATGTTTCTCTGTGTTGCAAAATAGGTTTTATTCATGCACAGACTGCAATTTTAATTTTGGACCGAGTTTCAGCCTGCATTGCCAGAACCAAGTTTGTTATGTGCTGAAACGCTGTTTTCTGACATTTCAGGCTCTAACTTCAAAAATCATGCAAAACACTTCTAACACCTTCAGATATGTTTCTCTGTGTTGCAAAATAGGTTTTATTCATGCACAGACTGCAATTTTAATTTTGGACCGAGTTTCAGCTTGAATTGCCTGAACCAACTTTGTTCTGCGCTGAAACGCTGTTTTCTGACATTTCAGGGTCTAACTTCAAAAATCATGCAAAACACTTCTAACACCTTCAGATATGTTTCTCTGTGTTGCAAAATAGGTTTTATTCATGCACAGACTGCAAAGTTAAATTGGGACCAAGATTCAGCTTGCATTGCCTGAACCAACTTTGTTCTGCGCTGAAACGCTGTTTTCTGACATTTCAGGGTCTAACTTCAAAAATCATGCAAAACACTTCTAACACCTTCAGATATGTTTCTCTGTGTTGCAAAATAGGTTTTATTCATGCACAGACTGCAAAGTTAAAGTGGGACCGCGATTCAGCTTGCATTGCCTGAACCAACTTTGTTCTGCGCTGAAACGCTGTTTTCTGACATTTCAGGGTCTAACTTCAAAAATCATGCAAAACAGTTCTAACACCTTCAGATATGTTTCTCTGTGTTGCAAAATAGCTTTTATTCATGCACAGAGTGTAAATTTAAAGTGGGACAGAGATTCAGCTTGCATTGCCTGAACCAACTTTGTTCTGCGCTGAAACGCTGTTTTCTGACATTTCAGGGTCTAACT
Organism: Garra rufa; assembly: GCF_049309525.1. Taxonomy (NCBI): domain Eukaryota; kingdom Metazoa; phylum Chordata; class Actinopteri; order Cypriniformes; family Cyprinidae; genus Garra; species Garra rufa. Next base: position 7,622,237 of record NW_027394278.1, on the reverse strand, counting down.
TCAAAAATCATGCAAAACACTTCTAACACCTTCAGATATGTTTCTCTGTGTTGCAAAATAGGTTTTATTCATGCACAGACTGCAAAGTTAAAGTGGGACCAAGATTCAGCTTGCATTGCCTGAACCAACTTTGTTCTGCGCTGAAACGCTGTTTTCTGACATTTCAGGGACTAACTTCAAAAATCATGCAAAACACTTCTAACACCTTCAGATATGTTTCTCTGTGTTGCAAAATAGGTTTTATTCATGCACAGACTGCAAAGTTAAAGTGGGACCAAGATTCAGCTTGCATTGCCTGAACCAACTTTGTTCTGCGCTGAAACGCTGTTTTCTGACATTTCAGGGTCTAACTTCAAAAATCATGCAAAACACTTCTAACACCTTCAGATATGTTTCTCTGTGTTGCAAAATAGGTTTTATTCATGCACAGACTGCAAAGTTAAAGTGGGACCGAGATTCAGCTTGCATTGCCTGAACCAACTTTGTTCTGCGCTGAAACGCTGTTTTCTGACATTTCAGGGTCTAACTTCAAAAATCATGCAAAACACTTCTAACACCTTCAGATATGTTTCTCTGTGTTGCAAAATAGCTTTTATTCATGCACAGAGTGTAAATTTAAAGTGGGACAGAGATTCAGCTTGCATTGCCTGAACCAACTTTGTTCTGCGCTGAAAAGCTGTTTTCTGACATTTCAGGGTCTAACTTCAAAAATCATGCAAAACACTTCTAACACCTTCAGATATGTTTCTCTGTGTTGCTAAATAGGTTTTATTCATGCACAGAGTGTAAATTTAAAGTGGGACAGAGATTCAGCTTGCATTGCCTGAACCAACTTTGTTCTGCGCTGAAAAGCTGTTTTCTGACATTTCAGGGTCTAACTTCAAAAATCATGCAAAACACTTCTAACACCTTCAGATATGTTTCTCTGTGTTGCTAAATAGGTTTTATTCATGCACAGACTGCAAAGTTAAAATGGGACCGAGATTCAGCTTGCATTGCATGAACTAACTTTGTTCTGCGCTGAAACGCTGTTTTCTGACATTTCAGGGTCTAACTTCAAAAATCATGCAAAACACTTCTAACACCTTCAGATATGTTTCTCTGTGTTGCGAAATAGGTTTTATTCATGCACAGACTGCAAATTTAAAGTGGGACAGAGATTCAGCTTGCATTGCCTGAACCAACTTTGTTCTGCGCTGAAACGCTGTTTTCTGACATTTCAGGGTCTAACTTCAAAAATCATGCAAAACACTTCTAACACTTTCAGATATGTTTCTCTGTGTTGCGAAATAGGTTTTATTCATGCACAGACTGCAAATTTAAAGTGGGACAGAGATTCAGCTTGCATTGCCTGAACCAACTTTGTTCTGCGCTGAAACGCTGTTTTCTGACATTTCAGGGTCTAACTTCAAAAATCATGCAAAACACTTCTAACACTTTCAGATATGTTTCTCTGTGTTGCAAAATAGGTTTTATTCATGCACAGAGTGTAAATTTAAAGTGGGACAGAGATTCAGCTTGCATTGCCTGAACCAACTTTGTTCTGCGCTGAAACGCTGTTTTCTGACATTTCAGGGTCTAACTTCAAAAATCATGCAAAACACTTCTAACACCTTCAGATATATTTCTCTGTGTTGCAAAATAGGTTTTATTCATGCACAGACTGCAAAGTTAAAGTGGGACCAAGATTCAGCTTGCATTGCCTGAACCAACTTTGTTCTGCGCTGTTTTCTGACATTTCAGGGTCTAACTTCAAAAATCATGCAAAACACTTCTAACACCTTCAGATATGTTTCTCTGTGTTGCAAAATAGGTTTTATTCATGCACAGAGTGTAAATTTAAAGTGGGACAGAGATTCAGCTTGCATTGCCTGAACCAACTTTGTTCTGCGCTGAAACGCTGTTTTCTGACATTTCAGGGTCTAACTTCAAAAATCATGCAAAACACTTCTAACACCTTCAGATATGTTTCTCTGTGTTGCAAACTAGGTTTTATTCATGCACAGACTGCAATTTTAATTTTGGACTGAGTTTCAGCCTGCATTGCCAGAATCAAGTTTGTTATGTGCTGAAACGCTGTTTTCTGACATTTCAGGTTCTAACTTCAAAAATCATGCAAAACACTTCTAACACCTTCAGATATGTTTCTCTGTGTTGCAAAATAGGTTTTATTCATGCACAGACTGCAATTTTAATTTTGGACCGAGTTTCAGCCTGCATTGCCAGAATCAAGTTTGTTATGTGCTGAAACGCTGTTTTCTGACATTTCAGGCTCTGACTTCAAAAATCATGCAAAACACTTCTAACACCTTCAGATATGTTTCTCTGTGTTGCAAAATAGGTTTTATTCATGCACAGACTGCAATTTTAATATTGGACCGAGTTTCAGCTTGAATTGCCTGAACCAAGTTTGTTATGTGCTGAAACGCCGTTTTCTGACATTTCAGGCTCTAACTTCAAAAATCATGCAAAACACTTCTAACACCTTCAGATATGTTTCTCTGTGTTGCAAAATAGGTTTTATTCATGCACAGAGTGTAAATTTAAAGTGGGACAGAGATTCAGCTTGCATTGCCTGAACCAACTTTGTTCTGCGCTGAAACGCTGTTTTCTGACATTTCAGGGTCTAACTTCAAAAATCATGCAAAACACTTCTAACACCTTCAGATATGTTTCTCTGTGTTGCAAAATAGGTTTTATTCATGCACAGAGTGTAAATTTAAAGTGGGACAGAGATTCAGCTTGCATTGCCTGAACCAACTTTGTTCTGCGCTGAAACGCTGTTTTCTGACATTTCAGGGTCTAACTTCAAAAATCATGCAAAACACTTCTAACACCTTCAGATATATTTCTCTGTGTTGCAAAATAGGTTTTATTCATGCACAGACTGCAAAGTTAAAGTGGGACCAAGATTCAGCTTGCATTGCCTGAACCAACTTTGTTCTGCGCTGTTTTCTGACATTTCAGGGTCTAACTTCAAAAATCATGCAAAACACTTCTAACACCTTCAGATATGTTTCTCTGTGTTGCAAAATAGGTTTTATTCATGCACAGAGTGTAAATTTAAAGTGGGACAGAGATTCAGCTTGCATTGCCTGAACCAACTTTGTTCTGCGCTGAAACGCTGTTTTCTGACATTTCAGGGTCTAACTTCAAAAATCATGCAAAACACTTCTAACACCTTCAGATATGTTTCTCTGTGTTGCAAAATAGGTTTTATTCATGCACAGACTGCAATTTTAATTTTGGACTGAGTTTCAGCCTGCATTGCCAGAATCAAGTTTGTTATGTGCTGAAACGCTGTTTTCTGACATTTCAGGCTCTAACTTCAAAAATCATGCAAAACACTTCTAACACCTTCAGATATGTTTCTCTGTGTTGCAAAATAGGTTTTATTCATGCACAGACTGCAATTTTAATTTTGGACCGAGTTTCAGCCTGCATTGCCAGAATCAAGTTTGTTATGTGCTGAAACGCTGTTTTCTGACATTTCAGGCTCTGACTTCAAAAATCATGCAAAACACTTCTAACACCTTCAGATATGTTTCTCTGTGTTGCAAAATAGGTTTTATTCATGCACAGACTGCAATTTTAATATTGGACCGAGTTTCAGCTTGAATTGCCTGAACCAAGTTTGTTATGTGCTGAAACGCCGTTTTCTGACATTTCAGGCTCTAACTTCAAAAATCATGCAAAACACTTCTAACACCTTCAGATATGTTTCTCTGTGTTTCAAAATAGGTTTTATTCATGCACAGACTGCAATTTTAATTTTGGACCGAGTTTCAGCTTGAATTGCCTGAACCAAGTTTGTTCTGCGCTGAAACGCTGTTTTCTGACATTTCAGGCTCTAACTTCAAAAATCATGCAAAACACTTCTAACACCTTCAGATATGTTTCTCTGTGTTGCAAAATAGGTTTTATTCATGCACAGAGTGTAAATTTAAAGTGGGACAGAGATTCAGCTTGCATTGCCTGAACCAACTTTGTTCTGCGCTGAAACGCTGTTTTCTGACATTTCAGGGTCTAACTTCAAAAATCATGCAAAACACTTCTAACACCTTCAGATATGTTTCTCTGTGTTGCAAAATAGGTTTTATTCATGCACAGACTGCAATTTTAATTTTGGACCGAGTTTCAGCCTGCATTGCCAGAATCAAGTTTGTTATGTGCTGAAACGCTGTTTTCTGACATTTCAGGCTCTGACTTCAAAAATCATGCAAAACACTTCTAACACCTTCAGATATGTTTCTCTGTGTTGCAAAATAGGTTTTATTCATGCACAGACTGCAATTTTAATATTGGACCGAGTTTCAGCCTGCATTGCCAGAACCAAGTTTGTTATGTGCTGAAACGCCGTTTTCTGACATTTCAGGCTCTAACTTCAAAAATCATGCAAAACACTTCTAACACCTTCAGATATGTTTCTCTGTGTTGCAAAATAGGTTTTATTCATGCACAGACTGCAATTTTTATTTTGGACCGTTTTTCAGCTTGAATTGCCTGAACCAAGTTTGTTCTGCGCTGAAACGCTGTTTTCTGACATTTCAGGCTCTAACTTCAAAAATCATGCAAAACACTTCTAACACCTTCAGATATGTTTCTCTGTGTTGCAAAATAGGTTTTATTCATGCACAGACTGCAATTTTAATTTTGGACCGATTTTCAGCCTGCATTGCCAGAACGAAGTTTGTTATGTGCTGAAAAGCTGTTTTCTGACATTTCAGGCTCTAACTTCAAAAATCATGCAAAACACTTCTAACACCTTCAGATATGTTTCTCTGTGTTGCAAAATAGGTTTTATTCATGCACAGACTGCAATTTTAATTTTGGGCCGAGTTTCAGCTTGCATTGCCTGAACCAAGTTTGTTATGTGCTGAAACGCCGTTTTCTGACATTTCAGGCTCTAACTTCAAAAATCATGCAAAACACTTCTAACACCTTCAGATATGTTTCTCTGTGTTGCAAAATAGGTTTTATTCATGCACAGACTGCAATTTTAATTTTGGACCGAGTTTCAGCCTGCATTGCCAGAATCAAGTTTGTTATGTGCTGAAACGCCGTTTTCTGACATTTCAGGCTCTAACTTCAAAAATCATGCAAAACACTTCTAACACCTTCAGATATGTTTCTCTGTGTTGCAAAATAGGTTTTATTCATGCACAGACTGCAATTTTAATTTTGGGCCGAGTTTCAGCTTGCATTGCCTGAACCAAGTTTGTTATGTGCTGAAACGCCGTTTTCTGACATTTCAGGCTCTAACTTCAAAAATCATGCAAAACACGTCTAACACCTTCAGATATGTTTCTCTGTGTTGCAAAATAGGTTTTATTCATGCACAGACTGCAATTTTAATTTTGGACCGAGTTTCAGCCTGCATTGCCAGAATCAAGTTTGTTATGTGCTGAAACGCTGTTTTCTGACATTTCAGGCTCTAACTTCAAAAATCATGCAAAACACTTCTAACACCTTCAGATATGTTTCTCTGTGTTGCAAAATAGGTTTTATTCATGCACAGACTGCAATTTTAATATTGGACCGAGTTTCAGCTTGCATTGCCTGAACCAAGTTTGTTATGTGCTGAAACGCCGTTTTCTGACATTTCAGGCTCTAACTTCAAAAATCATGCAAAACACTTCTAACACCTTCAGATATGTTTCTCTGTGTTGCAAAATAGGTTTTATTCATGCACAGACTGCAATTTTAATTTTGGACCGAGTTTCAGCTTGAATTGCCTGAACCAACTTTGTTCTGCGCTGAAACGCTGTTTTCTGACATTTCAGGGTCTAACTTCAAAAATCATGCAAAACACTTCTAACACCTTCAGATATGTTTCTCTGTGTTGCAAAATAGGTTTTATTCATGCACAGACTGCAAAGTTAAAGTGGGACCAAGATTCAGCTTGCATTGCCTGAACCAACTTTGTTCTGCGCTGAAACGCTGTTTTCTGACATTTCAGGGTCTAACTTCAAAAATCATGCAAAACACTTCTAACACCTTCAGATATGTTTCTCTGTGTTGCAAAATAGGTTTTATTCATGCACAGACTGCAAAGTTAAAGTGGGACCGCGATTCAGCTTGCATTGCCGAACCAACTTTGTTCTGCGCTGAAACGCTGTTTTCTGACATTTCAGGGTCTAACTTCAAAAATCATGCAAAACAGTTCTAACACCTTCAGATATGTTTCTCTGTGTTGCAAAATAGCTTTTATTCATGCACAGAGTGTAAATTTAAAGTGGGACAGAGATTCAGCTTGCATTGCCTGAACCAACTTTGTTCTGCGCTGAAACGCTGTTTTCTGACATTTCAGGGTCTAACTTCAAAAATCATGCAAAACACTTCTAACACCTTCAGATATGTTTCTCTGTGTTGCAAAATAGCTTTTATTCATGCACAGAGTGTAAATTTAAAGTGGGACAGAGATTCAGCTTGCATTGCCTGAACCAACTTTGTTCTGCGCTGAAACGCTGTTTTCTGACATTTCAGGGTCTAACTTCAAAAATCATGCAAAACACTTCTAACACCTTCAGATATGTTTCTCTGTGTTGCAAAATAGGTTTTATTCATGCACAGACTGCAAAGTTAAAGTGGGACCAAGATTCAGCTTGCATTGCCTGAACCAACTTTGTTCTGCGCTGAAACGCTGTTTTCTGACATTTCAGGGTCTAACTTCAAAAATCATGCAAAACACTTCTAACACCTTCAGATATGTTTCTCTGTGTTGCAAAATAGGTTTTATTCATGCACAGACTGCAAAGTTAAAGTGGGACCAAGATTCAGCTTGCATTGCCTGAACCAACTTTGTTCTGCGCTGAAACGCTGTTTTCTGACATTTCAGGGTCTAACTTCAAAAATCATGCAAAACACTTCTAACACCTTCAGATATGTTTCTCTGTGTTGCAAAATAGGTTTTATTCATGCACAGACTGCAAAGTTAAAGTGGGACCGAGATTCAGCTTGCATTGCCTGAACCAACTTTGTTCTGCGCTGAAACGCTGTTTTCTGACATTTCAGGGTCTAACTTCAAAAATCATGCAAAACACTTCTAACACCTTCAGATATGTTTCTCTGTGTTGCAAAATAGGTTTTATTCATGCACAGACTGCAATTTTAATTTTGGACTGAGTTTCAGCCTGCATTGCCAGAATCAAGTTTGTTACTGTATGTGCTGAAACGCTGTTTTCTGACATTTCAGGGTCTAACTTCAAAAATCATGCAAAACACTTCTAACACCTTCAGATATGTTTCTCTGTGTTGCTAAATAGGTTTTATTCATGCACAGAGTGTAAATTTAAAGTGGGACAGAGATTCAGCTTGCATTGCCTGAACCAACTTTGTTCTGCGCTGAAAAGCTGTTTTCTGACATTTCAGGGTCTAACTTCAAAAATCATGCAAAACACTTCTAACACCTTCAGATATGTTTCTCTGTGTTGCTAAATAGGTTTTATTCATGCACAGACTGCAAAGTTAAAATGGGACCGAGATTCAGCTTGCATTGCATGAACTAACTTTGTTCTGCGCTGAAACGCTGTTTTCTGACATTTCAGGGTCTAACTTCAAAAATCATGCAAAACACTTCTAACACCTTCAGATATGTTTCTCTGTGTTGCGAAATAGGTTTTATTCATGCACAGACTGCAAATTTAAAGTGGGACAGAGATTCAGCTTGCATTGCCTGAACCAACTTTGTTCTGCGCTGAAACGCTGTTTTCTGACATTTCAGGGTCTAACTTCAAAAATCATGCAAAACACTTCTAACACCTTCAGATATGTTTCTCTGTGTTGCAAAATAGGTTTTATTCATGCACAGAGTGTAAATTTAAAGTGGGACAGAGATTCAGCTTGCATTGCCTGAACCAACTTTGTTCTGCGCTGAAACGCTGTTTTCTGACATTTCAGGGTCTAACTTCAAAAATCATGCAAAACACTTCTATCACCTTCAGATATATTTCTCTGTGTTGCAAAATAGGTTTTATTCATGCACAGACTGCAAAGTTAAAGTGGGACCAAGATTCAGCTTGCATTGCCTGAACCAACTTTGTTCTGCGCTGTTTTCTGACATTTCAGGGTCTAACTTCAAAAATCATGCAAAACACTTCTAACACCTTCAGATATGTTTCTCTGTGTTGCAAAATAGGTTTTATTCATGCACAGAGTGTAAATTTAAAGTGGGACAGAGATTCAGCTTGCATTGCCTGAACCAACTTTGTTCTGCGCTGAAACGCTGTTTTCTGACATTTCAGGGTCTAACTTCAAAAATCATGCAAAACACTTCTAACACCTTCAGATATGTTTCTCTGTGTTGCAAAATAGGTTTTATTCATGCACAGACTGCAATTTTAATTTTGGACTGAGTTTCAGCCTGCATTGCCAGAATCAAGTTTGTTATGTGCTGAAACGCTGTTTTCTGACATTTCAGGCTCTAACTTCAAAAATCATGCAAAACACTTCTAACACCTTCAGATATGTTTCTCTGTGTTGCAAAATAGGTTTTATTCATGCACAGACTGCAATTTTAATTTTGGACCGAGTTTCAGCCTGCATTGCCAGAATCAAGTTTGTTATGTGCTGAAACGCTGTTTTCTGACATTTCAGGCTCTGACTTCAAAAATCATGCAAAACACTTCTAACACCTTCAGATATGTTTCTCTGTGTTGCAAAATAGGTTTTATTCATGCACAGACTGCAATTTTAATATTGGACCGAGTTTCAGCTTGAATTGCCTGAACCAAGTTTGTTATGTGCTGAAACGCCGTTTTCTGACATTTCAGGCTCTAACTTCAAAAATCATGCAAAACACTTCTAACACCTTCAGATATGTTTCTCTGTGTTGCAAAATAGGTTTTATTCATGCACAGACTGCAATTTTTATTTTGGACCGAGTTTCAGCTTGAATTGCCTGAACCAAGTTTGTTCTGCGCTGAAACGCTGTTTTCTGACATTTCAGGCTCTAACTTCAAAAATCATGCAAAACACTTCTAACACCTTCAGATATGTTTCTCTGTGTTGCAAAATAGGTTTTATTCATGCACAGAGTGTAAATTTAAAGTGGGACAGAGATTCAGCTTGCATTGCCTGAACCAACTTTGTTCTGCGCTGAAACGCTGTTTTCTGACATTTCAGGGTCTAACTTCAAAAATCATGCAAAACACTTCTAACACCTTCAGATATATTTCTCTGTGTTGCAAAATAGGTTTTATTCATGCACAGACTGCAAAGTTAAAGTGGGACCAAGATTCAGCTTGCATTGCCTGAACCAACTTTGTTCTGCGCTGTTTTCTGACATTTCAGGGTCTAACTTCAAAAATCATGCAAAACACTTCTAACACCTTCAGATATGTTTCTCTGTGTTGCAAAATAGGTTTTATTCATGCACAGAGTGTAAATTTAAAGTGGGACAGAGATTCAGCTTGCATTGCCTGAACCAACTTTGTTCTGCGCTGAAACACTGTTTTCTGACATTTCAGGGTCTAACTTCAAAAATCATGCAAAACACTTCTAACACCTTCAGATATGTTTCTCTGTGTTGCAAAATAGGTTTTATTCATGCACAGAGTGTAAATTTAAAGTGGGACAGAGATTCAGCTTGCATTGCCTGAACCAACTTTGTTCTGCGCTGAAAAGCTGTTTTCTGACATTTCAGGCTCTAACTTCAAAAATCATGCAAAACACTTCTAACACCTTCAGATATGTTTCTCTGTGTTGCAAAATAGGTTTTATTCATGCACAGACTGCAAAGTTAAAGTGGGACCAAGATTCAGCTTGCATTGCCTGAACCAACTTTGTTCTGCGCTGAAACGCTGTTTTCTGACATTTCAGGGTCTAACTTCAAAAATCATGCAAAACACTTCTAACACCTTCAGATATGTTTCTCTGTGTTGCAAAATAGGTTTTTTTCATGCACAGAGTGTAAATTTAAAGTGGGACAGAGATTCAGCTTGCATTGCCTGAACCAACTTTGTTCTGCGCTGATACACTGTTTTATGACATTTCAGGGTCTAACTTCAAAAATCATGCAAAACACTTCTAACACCTTCAGATATGTTTCTCTGTGTTGCAAAATAGGTTTTATTCATGCACAGAGTGTAAATTTAAAGTGGGACAGAGATTCAGCTTGCATTGCCTGAACCAACTTTGTTCTGCGCTGAAAAGCTGTTTTCTGACATTTCAGGGTCTAACTTCAAAAATCATGCAAAACACTTCTAACACCTTCAGATATGTTTCTCTGTGTTGCAAAATAGGTTTTATTCATGCACAGACTGCAAAGTTAAAGTGGGACCAAGATTCAGCTTGCATTGCCTGAACCAACTTTGTTCTGCGCTGAAACGCTGTTTTCTGACATTTCAGGGTCTAACTTCAAAAATCATGCAAAACACTTCTAACACCTTCAGATATGTTTCTCTGTGTTGCAAAATAGGTTTTTTTCATGCACAGAGTGTAAATTTAAAGTGGGACAGAGATTCAGCTTGCATTGCCTGAACCAACTTTGTTCTGCGCTGAAACGCTGTTTTCTGACATTTCAGGGTCTAACTTCAAAAATCATGCAAAACACTTCTAACACCTTCAGATATGTTTCTCTGTGTTGCAAAATAGCTTTTATTCATGCACAGAGTGTAAATTTAAAGTGGGACAGAGATTCAGCTTGCATTGCCTGAACCAACTTTGTTCTGCGCTGAAAAGCTGTTTTCTGACATTTCAGGGTCTAACTTCAAAAATCATGCAAAACACTTCTAACACCTTCAGATATGTTTCTCTGTGTTGCGAAATAGGTTTTATTCATGCACAGACTGCAAATTTAAAGTGGGACAGAGATTCAGCTTGCATTGCCTGAACCAACTTTGTTCTGCGCTGAAACGCTGTTTTCTGACATTTCAGGGTCTAACTTCAAAAATCATGCAAAACACTTCTAACACCTTCAGATATGTTTCTCTGTGTTGCAAAATAGGTTTTATTCATGCACAGAGTGTAAATTTAAAGTGGGACAGAGATCCAGCTTGCATTGCCTGAACCAACTTTGTTCTGCGCTGAAACGCTGTTTTCTGACATTTCAGGGTCTAACTTCAAAAATCATGCAAAACACTTCTAACACCTTCAGATATGTTTCTCTGTGTTGCAAAATAGGTTTTATTCATGCACAGACTGCAAAGTTAAAGTGGGACCAAGATTCAGCTTGCATTGCCTGAACCAACTTTGTTCTGCGCTGTTTTCTGACATTTCAGGGTCTAACTTCAAAAATCATGCAAAACACTTCTAACACCTTCAGATATGTTTCTCTGTGTTGCAAAATAGGTTTTATTCATGCACAGACTGCAAAGTTAAAGTGGGACCAAGATTCAGCTTGCATTGCCTGAACCAACTTTGTTCTACGCTGAAACGCTGTTTTCTGACATTTCAGGGTCTAACTTCAAAAATCATGCAAAACACTTCTAACACCTTCAGATATGTTTCTATGTGTTGCAAAATAGGTTTTTTTTCATGCACAGAGTGTAAATTTAAAGTGGGACAGAGATTCAGCTTGCATTGCCTGAACCAACTTTGTTCTGCGCTGAAACGCTGTTTTCTGACATTTCAGGGTCTAACTTCAAAAATCATGCAAAACACTTCTAACACCTTCAGATATGTTTCTCTGTGTTGCAAAATAGGTTTTATTCATGCACAGACTGCAAAGTTAAAGTGGGACCAAGATTCAGCTTGCATTGCCTGAACCAACTTTGTTCTGCGCTGAAACGCTGTTTTCTGACATTTCAGGGTCTAACTTCAAAAATCATGCAAAACACTTCTAACACCTTCAGATATGTTTCTCTGTGTTGCAAAATAGGTTTTATTCATGCACAGACTGCAAAGTTAAAGTGGGACCGCGATTCAGCTTGCATTGCCGAACCAACTTTGTTCTGCGCTGAAACGCTGTTTTCTGACATTTCAGGGTCTAACTTCAAAAATCATGCAAAACAGTTCTAACACCTTCAGATATGTTTCTCTGTGTTGCAAAATAGCTTTTATTCATGCACAGAGTGTAAATTTAAAGTGGGACAGAGATTCAGCTTGCATTGCCTGAACCAACTTTGTTCTGCGCTGAAACGCTGTTTTCTGACATTTCAGGGTCTAACTTCAAAAATCATGCAAAACACTTCTAACACCTTCAGATATGTTTCTCTGTGTTGCAAAATAGCTTTTATTCATGCACAGAGTGTAAATTTAAAGTGGGACAGAGATTCAGCTTGCATTGCCTGAACCAACTTTGTTCTGCGCTGAAACGCTGTTTTCTGACATTTCAGGGTCTAACTTCAAAAATCATGCAAAACACTTCTAACACCTTCAGATATGTTTCTCTGTGTTGCAAAATAGGTTTTATTCATGCACAGACTGCAAAGTTAAAGTGGGACCGCGATTCAGCTTGCATTGCCGAACCAACTTTGTTCTGCGCTGAAACGCTGTTTTCTGACATTTCAGGGTCTAACTTCAAAAATCATGCAAAACAGTTCTAACACCTTCAGATATGTTTCTCTGTGTTGCAAAATAGCTTTTATTCATGCACAGAGTGTAAATTTAAAGTGGGACAGAGATTCAGCTTGCATTGCCTGAACCAACTTTGTTCTGCGCTGAAACGCTGTTTTCTGACATTTCAGGGTCTAACTTCAAAAATCATGCAAAACACTTCTAACACCTTCAGATATGTTTCTCTGTGTTGCAAAATAGCTTTTATTCATGCACAGAGTGTAAATTTAAAGTGGGACAGAGATTCAGCTTGCATTGCCTGAACCAACTTTGTTCTGCGCTGAAACGCTGTTTTCTGACATTTCAGGGTCTAACTTCAAAAATCATGCAAAACACTTCTAACACCTTCAGATATGTTTCTCTGTGTTGCAAAATAGGTTTTATTCATGCACAGACTGCAAAGTTAAAGTGGGACCAAGATTCAGCTTGCATTGCCTGAACCAACTTTGTTCTGCGCTGAAACGCTGTTTTCTGACATTTCAGGGTCTAACTTCAAAAATCATGCAAAACACTTCTAACACCTTCAGATATGTTTCTCTGTGTTGCAAAATAGGTTTTATTCATGCACAGACTGCAAAGTTAAAGTGGGACCAAGATTCAGCTTGCATTGCCTGAACCAACTTTGTTCTGCGCTGAAACGCTGTTTTCTGACATTTCAGGGTCTAACTTCAAAAATCATGCAAAACACTTCTAACACCTTCAGATATGTTTCTCTGTGTTGCAAAATAGGTTTTATTCATGCACAGACTGCAAAGTTAAAGTGGGACCGAGATTCAGCTTGCATTGCCTGAACCAACTTTGTTCTGCGCTGAAACGCTGTTTTCTGACATTTCAGGGTCTAACTTCAAAAATCATGCAAAACACTTCTAACACCTTCAGATATGTTTCTCTGTGTTGCAAAATAGGTTTTATTCATGCACAGACTGCAATTTTAATTTTGGACTGAGTTTCAGCCTGCATTGCCAGAATCAAGTTTGTTATGTGCTGAAACGCTGTTTTCTGACATTTCAGGGTCTAACTTCAAAAATCATGCAAAACACTTCTAACACCTTCAGATATGTTTCTCTGTGTTGCTAAATAGGTTTTATTCATGCACAGAGTGTAAATTTAAAGTGGGACAGAGATTCAGCTTGCATTGCCTGAACCAACTTTGTTCTGCGCTGAAAAGCTGTTTTCTGACATTTCAGGGTCTAACTTCAAAAATCATGCAAAACACTTCTAACACCTTCAGATATGTTTCTCTGTGTTGCTAAATAGGTTTTATTCATGCACAGACTGCAAAGTTAAAATGGGACCGAGATTCAGCTTGCATTGCATGAACTAACTTTGTTCTGCGCTGAAACGCTGTTTTCTGACATTTCAGGGTCTAACTTCAAAAATCATGCAAAACACTTCTAACACCTTCAGATATGTTTCTCTGTGTTGCGAAATAGGTTTTATTCATGCACAGACTGCAAATTTAAAGTGGGACAGAGATTCAGCTTGCATTGCCTGAACCAACTTTGTTCTGCGCTGAAACGCTGTTTTCTGACATTTCAGGGTCTAACTTCAAAAATCATGCAAAACACTTCTAACACCTTCAGATATGTTTCTCTGTGTTGCAAAATAGGTTTTATTCATGCACAGAGTGTAAATTTAAAGTGGGACAGAGATTCAGCTTGCATTGCCTGAACCAACTTTGTTCTGCGCTGAAACGCTGTTTTCTGACATTTCAGGGTCTAACTTCAAAAATCATGCAAAACACTTCTATCACCTTCAGATATATTTCTCTGTGTTGCAAAATAGGTTTTATTCATGCACAGACTGCAAAGTTAAAGTGGGACCAAGATTCAGCTTGCATTGCCTGAACCAACTTTGTTCTGCGCTGTTTTCTGACATTTCAGGGTCTAACTTCAAAAATCATGCAAAACACTTCTAACACCTTCAGATATGTTTCTCTGTGTTGCAAAATAGGTTTTATTCATGCACAGAGTGTAAATTTAAAGTGGGACAGAGATTCAGCTTGCATTGCCTGAACCAACTTTGTTCTGCGCTGAAACGCTGTTTTCTGACATTTCAGGGTCTAACTTCAAAAATCATGCAAAACACTTCTAACACCTTCAGATATGTTTCTCTGTGTTGCAAAATAGGTTTTATTCATGCACAGACTGCAATTTTAATTTTGGACTGAGTTTCAGCCTGCATTGCCAGAATCAAGTTTGTTATGTGCTGAAACGCTGTTTTCTGACATTTCAGGCTCTAACTTCAAAAATCATGCAAAACACTTCTAACACCTTCAGATATGTTTCTCTGTGTTGCAAAATAGGTTTTATTCATGCACAGACTGCAATTTTAATTTTGGACCGAGTTTCAGCCTGCATTGCCAGAATCAAGTTTGTTATGTGCTGAAACGCTGTTTTCTGACATTTCAGGCTCTGACTTCAAAAATCATGCAAAACACTTCTAACACCTTCAGATATGTTTCTCTGTGTTGCAAAATAGGTTTTATTCATGCACAGACTGCAATTTTAATATTGGACCGAGTTTCAGCTTGAATTGCCTGAACCAAGTTTGTTATGTGCTGAAACGCCGTTTTCTGACATTTCAGGCTCTAACTTCAAAAATCATGCAAAACACTTCTAACACCTTCAGATATGTTTCTCTGTGTTGCAAAATAGGTTTTATTCATGCACAGACTGCAATTTTTATTTTGGACCGAGTTTCAGCTTGAATTGCCTGAACCAAGTTTGTTCTGCGCTGAAACGCTGTTTTCTGACATTTCAGGCTCTAACTTCAAAAATCATGCAAAACACTTCTAACACCTTCAGATATGTTTCTCTGTGTTGCAAAATAGGTTTTATTCATGCACAGAGTGTAAATTTAAAGTGGGACAGAGATTCAGCTTGCATTGCCTGAACCAACTTTGTTCTGCGCTGAAACGCTGTTTTCTGACATTTCAGGGTCTAACTTCAAAAATCATGCAAAACACTTCTAACACCTTCAGATATATTTCTCTGTGTTGCAAAATAGGTTTTATTCATGCACAGACTGCAAAGTTAAAGTGGGACCAAGATTCAGCTTGCATTGCCTGAACCAACTTTGTTCTGCGCTGTTTTCTGACATTTCAGGGTCTAACTTCAAAAATCATGCAAAACACTTCTAACACCTTCAGATATGTTTCTCTGTGTTGCAAAATAGGTTTTATTCATGCACAGAGTGTAAATTTAAAGTGGGACAGAGATTCAGCTTGCATTGCCTGAACCAACTTTGTTCTGCGCTGAAACACTGTTTTCTGACATTTCAGGGTCTAACTTCAAAAATCATGCAAAACACTTCTAACACCTTCAGATATGTTTCTCTGTGTTGCAAAATAGGTTTTATTCATGCACAGAGTGTAAATTTAAAGTGGGACAGAGATTCAGCTTGCATTGCCTGAACCAACTTTGTTCTGCGCTGAAAAGCTGTTTTCTGACATTTCAGGCTCTAACTTCAAAAATCATGCAAAACACTTCTAACACCTTCAGATATGTTTCTCTGTGTTGCAAAATAGGTTTTATTCATGCACAGACTGCAAAGTTAAAGTGGGACCAAGATTCAGCTTGCATTGCCTGAACCAACTTTGTTCTGCGCTGAAACGCTGTTTTCTGACATTTCAGGGTCTAACTTCAAAAATCATGCAAAACACTTCTAACACCTTCAGATATGTTTCTCTGTGTTGCAAAATAGGTTTTTTTCATGCACAGAGTGTAAATTTAAAGTGGGACAGAGATTCAGCTTGCATTGCCTGAACCAACTTTGTTCTGCGCTGATACACTGTTTTATGACATTTCAGGGTCTAACTTCAAAAATCATGCAAAACACTTCTAACACCTTCAGATATGTTTCTCTGTGTTGCAAAATAGGTTTTATTCATGCACAGAGTGTAAATTTAAAGTGGGACAGAGATTCAGCTTGCATTGCCTGAACCAACTTTGTTCTGCGCTGAAAAGCTGTTTTCTGACATTTCAGGGTCTAACTTCAAAAATCATGCAAAACACTTCTAACACCTTCAGATATGTTTCTCTGTGTTGCAAAATAGGTTTTATTCATGCACAGACTGCAAAGTTAAAGTGGGACCAAGATTCAGCTTGCATTGCCTGAACCAACTTTGTTCTGCGCTGAAACGCTGTTTTCTGACATTTCAGGGTCTAACTTCAAAAATCATGCAAAACACTTCTAACACCTTCAGATATGTTTCTCTGTGTTGCAAAATAGGTTTTTTTCATGCACAGAGTGTAAATTTAAAGTGGGACAGAGATTCAGCTTGCATTGCCTGAACCAACTTTGTTCTGCGCTGAAACGCTGTTTTCTGACATTTCAGGGTCTAACTTCAAAAATCATGCAAAACACTTCTAACACCTTCAGATATGTTTCTCTGTGTTGCAAAATAGCTTTTATTCATGCACAGAGTGTAAATTTAAAGTGGGACAGAGATTCAGCTTGCATTGCCTGAACCAACTTTGTTCTGCGCTGAAAAGCTGTTTTCTGACATTTCAGGGTCTAACTTCAAAAATCATGCAAAACACTTCTAACACCTTCAGATATGTTTCTCTGTGTTGCGAAATAGGTTTTATTCATGCACAGACTGCAAATTTAAAGTGGGACAGAGATTCAGCTTGCATTGCCTGAACCAACTTTGTTCTGCGCTGAAACGCTGTTTTCTGACATTTCAGGGTCTAACTTCAAAAATCATGCAAAACACTTCTAACACCTTCAGATATGTTTCTCTGTGTTGCAAAATAGGTTTTATTCATGCACAGAGTGTAAATTTAAAGTGGGACAGAGATCCAGCTTGCATTGCCTGAACCAACTTTGTTCTGCGCTGAAACGCTGTTTTCTGACATTTCAGGGTCTAACTTCAAAAATCATGCAAAACACTTCTAACACCTTCAGATATGTTTCTCTGTGTTGCAAAATAGGTTTTATTCATGCACAGACTGCAAAGTTAAAGTGGGACCAAGATTCAGCTTGCATTGCCTGAACCAACTTTGTTCTGCGCTGTTTTCTGACATTTCAGGGTCTAACTTCAAAAATCATGCAAAACACTTCTAACACCTTCAGATATGTTTCTCTGTGTTGCAAAATAGGTTTTATTCATGCACAGACTGCAAAGTTAAAGTGGGACCAAGATTCAGCTTGCATTGCCTGAACCAACTTTGTTCTACGCTGAAACGCTGTTTTCTGACATTTCAGGGTCTAACTTCAAAAATCATGCAAAACACTTCTAACACCTTCAGATATGTTTCTATGTGTTGCAAAATAGGTTTTTTTTCATGCACAGAGTGTAAATTTAAAGTGGGACAGAGATTCAGCTTGCATTGCCTGAACCAACTTTGTTCTGCGCTGAAACGCTGTTTTCTGACATTTCAGGGTCTAACTTCAAAAATCATGCAAAACACTTCTAACACCTTCAGATATGTTTCTCTGTGTTGCAAAATAGGTTTTATTCATGCACAGACTGCAAAGTTAAAGTGGGACCAAGATTCAGCTTGCATTGCCTGAACCAACTTTGTTCTGCGCTGAAACGCTGTTTTCTGACATTTCAGGGTCTAACTTCAAAAATCATGCAAAACACTTCTAACACCTTCAGATATGTTTCTCTGTGTTGCAAAATAGGTTTTATTCATGCACAGACTGCAAAGTTAAAGTGGGACCGCGATTCAGCTTGCATTGCCGAACCAACTTTGTTCTGCGCTGAAACGCTGTTTTCTGACATTTCAGGGTCTAACTTCAAAAATCATGCAAAACAGTTCTAACACCTTCAGATATGTTTCTCTGTGTTGCAAAATAGGTTTTATTCATGCACAGAGTGTAAATTTAAAGTGGGACAGAGATTCAGCTTGCATTGCCTGAACCAACTTTGTTCTGCGCTGAAAAGCTGTTTTCTGACATTTCAGGGTCTAACTTCAAAAATCATGCAAAACACTTCTAACACCTTCAGATATGTTTCTCTGTGTTGCAAAATAGGTTTTATTCATGCACAGACTGCAAAGTTAAAGTGGGACCAAGATTCAGCTTGCATTGCCTGAACCAACTTTGTTCTGCGCTGAAACGCTGTTTTCTGACATTTCAGGGTCTAACTTCAAAAATCATGCAAAACACTTCTAACACCTTCAGATATGTTTCTCTGTGTTGCAAAATAGGTTTTTTTCATGCACAGAGTGTAAATTTAAAGTGGGACAGAGATTCAGCTTGCATTGCCTGAACCAACTTTGTTCTGCGCTGAAACGCTGTTTTCTGACATTTCAGGGTCTAACTTCAAAAATCATGCAAAACACTTCTAACACCTTCAGATATGTTTCTCTGTGTTGCAAAATAGCTTTTATTCATGCACAGAGTGTAAATTTAAAGTGGGACAGAGATTCAGCTTGCATTGCCTGAACCAACTTTGTTCTGCGCTGAAAAGCTGTTTTCTGACATTTCAGGGTCTAACTTCAAAAATCATGCAAAACACTTCTAACACCTTCAGATATGTTTCTCTGTGTTGCGAAATAGGTTTTATTCATGCACAGACTGCAAATTTAAAGTGGGACAGAGATTCAGCTTGCATTGCCTGAACCAACTTTGTTCTGCGCTGAAACGCTGTTTTCTGACATTTCAGGGTCTAACTTCAAAAATCATGCAAAACACTTCTAACACCTTCAGATATGTTTCTCTGTGTTGCAAAATAGGTTTTATTCATGCACAGAGTGTAAATTTAAAGTGGGACAGAGATCCAGCTTGCATTGCCTGAACCAACTTTGTTCTGCGCTGAAACGCTGTTTTCTGACATTTCAGGGTCTAACTTCAAAAATCATGCAAAACACTTCTAACACCTTCAGATATGTTTCTCTGTGTTGCAAAATAGGTTTTATTCATGCACAGACTGCAAAGTTAAAGTGGGACCAAGATTCAGCTTGCATTGCCTGAACCAACTTTGTTCTGCGCTGTTTTCTGACATTTCAGGGTCTAACTTCAAAAATCATGCAAAACACTTCTAACACCTTCAGATATGTTTCTCTGTGTTGCAAAATAGGTTTTATTCATGCACAGACTGCAAAGTTAAAGTGGGACCAAGATTCAGCTTGCATTGCCTGAACCAACTTTGTTCTACGCTGAAACGCTGTTTTCTGACATTTCAGGGTCTAACTTCAAAAATCATGCAAAACACTTCTAACACCTTCAGATATGTTTCTATGTGTTGCAAAATAGGTTTTTTTTCATGCACAGAGTGTAAATTTAAAGTGGGACAGAGATTCAGCTTGCATTGCCTGAACCAACTTTGTTCTGCGCTGAAACGCTGTTTTCTGACATTTCAGGGTCTAACTTCAAAAATCATGCAAAACACTTCTAACACCTTCAGATATGTTTCTCTGTGTTGCAAAATAGGTTTTATTCATGCACAGACTGCAAAGTTAAAGTGGGACCAAGATTCAGCTTGCATTGCCTGAACCAACTTTGTTCTGCGCTGAAACGCTGTTTTCTGACATTTCAGGGTCTAACTTCAAAAATCATGCAAAACACTTCTAACACCTTCAGATATGTTTCTCTGTGTTGCAAAATAGGTTTTATTCATGCACAGACTGCAAAGTTAAAGTGGGACCGCGATTCAGCTTGCATTGCCGAACCAACTTTGTTCTGCGCTGAAACGCTGTTTTCTGACATTTCAGGGTCTAACTTCAAAAATCATGCAAAACAGTTCTAACACCTTCAGATATGTTTCTCTGTGTTGCAAAATAGCTTTTATTCATGCACAGAGTGTAAATTTAAAGTGGGACAGAGATTCAGCTTGCATTGCCTGAACCAACTTTGTTCTGCGCTGAAACGCTGTTTTCTGACATTTCAGGGTCTAACTTCAAAAATCATGCAAAACACTTCTAACACCTTCAGATATGTTTCTCTGTGTTGCAAAATAGCTTTTATTCATGCACAGAGTGTAAATTTAAAGTGGGACAGAGATTCAGCTTGCATTGCCTGAACCAACTTTGTTCTGCGCTGAAACGCTGTTTTCTGACATTTCAGGGTCTAACTTCAAAAATCATGCAAAACACTTCTAACACCTTCAGATATGTTTCTCTGTGTTGCAAAATAGGTTTTATTCATGCACAGACTGCAAAGTTAAAGTGGGACCAAGATTCAGCTTGCATTGCCTGAACCAACTTTGTTCTGCGCTGAAACGCTGTTTTCTGACATTTCAGGGTCTAACTTCAAAAATCATGCAAAACACTTCTAACACCTTCAGATATGTTTCTCTGTGTTGCAAAATAGGTTTTATTCATGCACAGACTGCAAAGTTAAAGTGGGACCAAGATTCAGCTTGCATTGCCTGAACCAACTTTGTTCTGCGCTGAAACGCTGTTTTCTGACATTTCAGGGTCTAACTTCAAAAATCATGCAAAACACTTCTAACACCTTCAGATATGTTTCTCTGTGTTGCAAAATAGGTTTTATTCATGCACAGACTGCAAAGTTAAAGTGGGACCGAGATTCAGCTTGCATTGCCTGAACCAACTTTGTTCTGCGCTGAAACGCTGTTTTCTGACATTTCAGGGTCTAACTTCAAAAATCATGCAAAACACTTCTAACACCTTCAGATATGTTTCTCTGTGTTGCAAAATAGGTTTTATTCATGCACAGACTGCAATTTTAATTTTGGACTGAGTTTCAGCCTGCATTGCCAGAATCAAGTTTGTTATGTGCTGAAACGCTGTTTTCTGACATTTCAGGGTCTAACTTCAAAAATCATGCAAAACACTTCTAACACCTTCAGATATGTTTCTCTGTGTTGCTAAATAGGTTTTATTCATGCACAGAGTGTAAATTTAAAGTGGGACAGAGATTCAGCTTGCATTGCCTGAACCAACTTTGTTCTGCGCTGAAAAGCTGTTTTCTGACATTTCAAGGTCTAACTTCAAAAATCATGCAAAACACTTCTAACACCTTCAGATATGTTTCTCTGTGTTGCTAAATAGGTTTTATTCATGCACAGACTGCAAAGTTAAAATGGGACCGAGATTCAGCTTGCATTGCATGAACTAACTTTGTTCTGCGCTGAAACGCTGTTTTCTGACATTTCAGGGTCTAACTTCAAAAATCATGCAAAACACTTCTAACACCTTCAGATATGTTTCTCTGTGTTGCGAAATAGGTTTTATTCATGCACAGACTGCAAATTTAAAGTGGGACAGAGATTCAGCTTGCATTGCCTGAACCAACTTTGTTCTGCGCTGAAACGCTGTTTTCTGACATTTCAGGGTCTAACTTCAAAAATCATGCAAAACACTTCTAACACCTTCAGATATGTTTCTCTGTGTTGCAAAATAGGTTTTATTCATGCACAGACTGCAAAGTTAAAGTGGGACCAAGATTCAGCTTGCATTGCCTGAACCAACTTTGTTCTGCGCTGAAACGCTGTTTTCTGACATTTCAGGGTCTAACTTCAAAAATCATGCAAAACACTTCTAACACCTTCAGATATGTTTCTCTGTGTTGCAAAATAGGTTTTATTCATGCACAGACTGCAAAGTTAAAGTGGGACCAAGATTCAGCTTGCATTGCCTGAACCAACTTTGTTCTGCGCTGAAACGCTGTTTTCTGACATTTCAGGGTCTAACTTCAAAAATCATGCAAAACACTTCTAACACCTTCAGATATGTTTCTCTGTGTTGCAAAATAGGTTTTATTCATGCACAGACTGCAAAGTTAAAGTGGGACCGAGATTCAGCTTGCATTGCCTGAACCAACTTTGTTCTGCGCTGAAACGCTGTTTTCTGACATTTCAGGGTCTAACTTCAAAAATCATGCAAAACACTTCTAACACCTTCAGATATGTTTCTCTGTGTTGCAAAATAGGTTTTATTCATGCACAGACTGCAATTTTAATTTTGGACTGAGTTTCAGCCTGCATTGCCAGAATCAAGTTTGTTATGTGCTGAAACGCTGTTTTCTGACATTTCAGGGTCTAACTTCAAAAATCATGCAAAACACTTCTAACACATTCAGATATGTTTCTCTGTGTTGCTAAATAGGTTTTATTCATGCACAGAGTGTAAATTTAAAGTGGGACAGAGATTCAGCTTGCATTGCCTGAACCAACTTTGTTCTGCGCTGAAAAGCTGTTTTCTGACATTTCAGGGTCTAACTTCAAAAATCATGCAAAACACTTCTAACACCTTCAGATATGTTTCTCTGTGTTGCTAAATAGGTTTTATTCATGCACAGACTGCAAAGTTAAAATGGGACCGAGATTCAGCTTGCATTGCATGAACTAACTTTGTTCTGCGCTGAAACGCTGTTTTCTGACATTTCAGGGTCTAACTTCAAAAATCATGCAAAACACTTCTAACACCTTCAGATATGTTTCTCTGTGTTGCGAAATAGGTTTTATTCATGCACAGACTGCAAATTTAAAGTGGGACAGAGATTCAGCTTGCATTGCCTGAACCAACTTTGTTCTGCGCTGAAACGCTGTTTTCTGACATTTCAGGGTCTAACTTCAAAAATCATGCAAAACACTTCTAACACCTTCAGATATGTTTCTCTGTGTTGCAAAATAGGTTTTATTCATGCACAGAGTGTAAATTTAAAGTGGGACAGAGATTCAGCTTGCATTGCCTGAACCAACTTTGTTCTGCGCTGAAACGCTGTTTTCTGACATTTCAGGGTCTAACTTCAAAAATCATGCAAAACACTTCTATCACCTTCAGATATATTTCTCTGTGTTGCAAAATAGGTTTTATTCATGCACAGACTGCAAAGTTAAAGTGGGACCAAGATTCAGCTTGCATTGCCTGAACCAACTTTGTTCTGCGCTGTTTTCTGACATTTCAGGGTCTAACTTCAAAAATCATGCAAAACACTTCTAACACCTTCAGATATGTTTCTCTGTGTTGCAAAATAGGTTTTATTCATGCACAGAGTGTAAATTTAAAGTGGGACAGAGATTCAGCTTGCATTGCCTGAACCAACTTTGTTCTGCGCTGAAACGCTGTTTTCTGACATTTCAGGGTCTAACTTCAAAAATCATGCAAAACACTTCTAACACCTTCAGATATGTTTCTCTGTGTTGCAAAATAGGTTTTATTCATGCACAGACTGCAATTTTAATTTTGGACTGAGTTTCAGCCTGCATTGCCAGAATCAAGTTTGTTATGTGCTGAAACGCTGTTTTCTGACATTTCAGGCTCTAACTTCAAAAATCATGCAAAACACTTCTAACACCTTCAGATATGTTTCTCTGTGTTGCAAAATAGGTTTTATTCATGCACAGACTGCAATTTTAATTTTGGACCGAGTTTCAGCCTGCATTGCCAGAATCAAGTTTGTTATGTGCTGAAACGCTGTTTTCTGACATTTCAGGCTCTGACTTCAAAAATCATGCAAAACACTTCTAACACCTTCAGATATGTTTCTCTGTGTTGCAAAATAGGTTTTATTCATGCACAGACTGCAATTTTAATATTGGACCGAGTTTCAGCTTGAATTGCCTGAACCAAGTTTGTTATGTGCTGAAACGCCGTTTTCTGACATTTCAGGCTCTAACTTCAAAAATCATGCAAAACACTTCTAACACCTTCAGATATGTTTCTCTGTGTTGCAAAATAGGTTTTATTCATGCACAGACTGCAATTTTTATTTTGGACCGAGTTTCAGCTTGAATTGCCTGAACCAAGTTTGTTCTGCGCTGAAACGCTGTTTTCTGACATTTCAGGCTCTAACTTCAAAAATCATGCAAAACACTTCTAACACCTTCAGATATGTTTCTCTGTGTTGCAAAATAGGTTTTATTCATGCACAGAGTGTAAATTTAAAGTGGGACAGAGATTCAGCTTGCATTGCCTGAACCAACTTTGTTCTGCGCTGAAACGCTGTTTTCTGACATTTCAGGGTCTAACTTCAAAAATCATGCAAAACACTTCTAACACCTTCAGATATATTTCTCTGTGTTGCAAAATAGGTTTTATTCATGCACAGACTGCAAAGTTAAAGTGGGACCAAGATTCAGCTTGCATTGCCTGAACCAACTTTGTTCTGCGCTGTTTTCTGACATTTCAGGGTCTAACTTCAAAAATCATGCAAAACACTTCTAACACCTTCAGATATGTTTCTCTGTGTTGCAAAATAGGTTTTATTCATGCACAGAGTGTAAATTTAAAGTGGGACAGAGATTCAGCTTGCATTGCCTGAACCAACTTTGTTCTGCGCTGAAACACTGTTTTCTGACATTTCAGGGTCTAACTTCAAAAATCATGCAAAACACTTCTAACACCTTCAGATATGTTTCTCTGTGTTGCAAAATAGGTTTTATTCATGCACAGAGTGTAAATTTAAAGTGGGACAGAGATTCAGCTTGCATTGCCTGAACCAACTTTGTTCTGCGCTGAAAAGCTGTTTTCTGACATTTCAGGCTCTAACTTCAAAAATCATGCAAAACACTTCTAACACCTTCAGATATGTTTCTCTGTGTTGCAAAATAGGTTTTATTCATGCACAGACTGCAAAGTTAAAGTGGGACCAAGATTCAGCTTGCATTGCCTGAACCAACTTTGTTCTGCGCTGAAACGCTGTTTTCTGACATTTCAGGGTCTAACTTCAAAAATCATGCAAAACACTTCTAACACCTTCAGATATGTTTCTCTGTGTTGCAAAATAGGTTTTTTTCATGCACAGAGTGTAAATTTAAAGTGGGACAGAGATTCAGCTTGCATTGCCTGAACCAACTTTGTTCTGCGCTGATACACTGTTTTATGACATTTCAGGGTCTAACTTCAAAAATCATGCAAAACACTTCTAACACCTTCAGATATGTTTCTCTGTGTTGCAAAATAGGTTTTATTCATGCACAGAGTGTAAATTTAAAGTGGGACAGAGATTCAGCTTGCATTGCCTGAACCAACTTTGTTCTGCGCTGAAAAGCTGTTTTCTGACATTTCAGGGTCTAACTTCAAAAATCATGCAAAACACTTCTAACACCTTCAGATATGTTTCTCTGTGTTGCTAAATAGGTTTTATTCATGCACAGACTGCAAAGTTAAAATGGGACCGAGATTCAGCTTGCATTGCATGAACTAACTTTGTTCTGCGCTGAAACGCTGTTTTCTGACATTTCAGGGTCTAACTTCAAAAATCATGCAAAACACTTCTAACACCTTCAGATATGTTTCTCTGTGTTGCAAAATAGGTTTTATTCATGCACAGAGTGTAAATTTAAAGTGGGACAGAGATTCAGCTTGCATTGCCTGAACCAACTTTGTTCTGCGCTGAAACGCTGTTTTCTGACATTTCAGGGTCTAACTTCAAAAATCATGCAAAACACTTCTATCACCTTCAGATATATTTCTCTGTGTTGCAAAATAGGTTTTATTCATGCACAGACTGCAAAGTTAAAGTGGGACCAAGATTCAGCTTGCATTGCCTGAACCAACTTTGTTCTGCGCTGTTTTCTGACATTTCAGGGTCTAACTTCAAAAATCATGCAAAACACTTCTAACACCTTCAGATATGTTTCTCTGTGTTGCAAAATAGGTTTTATTCATGCACAGAGTGTAAATTTAAAGTGGGACAGAGATTCAGCTTGCATTGCCTGAACCAACTTTGTTCTGCGCTGAAACGCTGTTTTCTGACATTTCAGGGTCTAACTTCAAAAATCATGCAAAACACTTCTAACACCTTCAGATATGTTTCTCTGTGTTGCAAAATAGGTTTTATTCATGCACAGACTGCAATTTTAATTTTGGACTGAGTTTCAGCCTGCATTGCCAGAATCAAGTTTGTTATGTGCTGAAACGCTGTTTTCTGACATTTCAGGCTCTAACTTCAAAAATCATGCAAAACACTTCTAACACCTTCAGATATGTTTCTCTGTGTTGCAAAATAGGTTTTATTCATGCACAGACTGCAATTTTAATTTTGGACCGAGTTTCAGCCTGCATTGCCAGAATCAAG
Source organism: Garra rufa (assembly GCF_049309525.1). Lineage (NCBI taxonomy): Eukaryota > Metazoa > Chordata > Actinopteri > Cypriniformes > Cyprinidae > Garra > Garra rufa. The sequence continues at coordinate 7,595,801 of NW_027394278.1, read as the reverse complement.
TTTGTTATGTGCTGAAACGCTGTTTTCTGACATTTCAGGCTCTGACTTCAAAAATCATGCAAAACACTTCTAACACCTTCAGATATGTTTCTCTGTGTTGCAAAATAGGTTTTATTCATGCACAGACTGCAATTTTAATATTGGACCGAGTTTCAGCTTGAATTGCCTGAACCAAGTTTGTTATGTGCTGAAACGCCGTTTTCTGACATTTCAGGCTCTAACTTCAAAAATCATGCAAAACACTTCTAACACCTTCAGATATGTTTCTCTGTGTTGCAAAATAGGTTTTATTCATGCACAGACTGCAAAGTTAAAGTGGGACCAAGATTCAGCTTGCATTGCCTGAACCAACTTTGTTCTGCGCTGAAACGCTGTTTTCTGACATTTCAGGGTCTAACTTCAAAAATCATGCAAAACACTTCTAACACCTTCAGATATGTTTCTCTGTGTTGCAAAATAGGTTTTATTCATGCACAGACTGCAAAGTTAAAGTGGGACCAAGATTCAGCTTGCATTGCCTGAACCAACTTTGTTCTGCGCTGAAACGCTGTTTTCTGACATTTCAGGGTCTAACTTCAAAAATCATGCAAAACACTTCTAACACCTTCAGATATGTTTCTCTGTGTTGCAAAATAGGTTTTATTCATGCACAGACTGCAAAGTTAAAGTGGGACCAAGATTCAGCTTGCATTGCCTGAACCAACTTTGTTCTGCGCTGTTTTCTGACATTTCAGGGTCTAACTTCAAAAATCATGCAAAACACTTCTAACACCTTCAGATATGTTTCTCTGTGTTGCAAAATAGGTTTTATTCATGCACAGAGTGTAAATTTAAAGTGGGACAGAGATTCAGCTTGCATTGCCTGAACCAACTTTGTTCTGCGCTGAAACACTGTTTTCTGACATTTCAGGGTCTAACTTCAAAAATCATGCAAAACACTTCTAACACCTTCAGATATGTTTCTCTGTGTTGCAAAATAGGTTTTATTCATGCACAGAGTGTAAATTTAAAGTGGGACAGAGATTCAGCTTGCATTGCCTGAACCAACTTTGTTCTGCGCTGAAAAGCTGTTTTCTGACATTTCAGGCTCTAACTTCAAAAATCATGCAAAACACTTCTAACACCTTCAGATATGTTTCTCTGTGTTGCAAAATAGGTTTTATTCATGCACAGACTGCAAAGTTAAAGTGGGACCAAGATTCAGCTTGCATTGCCTGAACCAACTTTGTTCTGCGCTGAAACGCTGTTTTCTGACATTTCAGGGTCTAACTTCAAAAATCATGCAAAACACTTCTAACACCTTCAGATATGTTTCTCTGTGTTGCTAAATAGGTTTTTTTCATGCACAGAGTGTAAATTTAAAGTGGGACAGAGATTCAGCTTGCATTGCCTGAACCAACTTTGTTCTGCGCTGAAAAGCTGTTTTCTGACATTTCAGGGTCTAACTTCAAAAATCATGCAAAACACTTCTAACACCTTCAGATATGTTTCTCTGTGTTGCTAAATAGGTTTTATTCATGCACAGACTGCAAAGTTAAAATGGGACCGAGATTCAGCTTGCATTGCATGAACTAACTTTGTTCTGCGCTGAAACGCTGTTTTCTGACATTTCAGGGTCTAACTTCAAAAATCATGCAAAACACTTCTAACACCTTCAGATATGTTTCTCTGTGTTGCGAAATAGGTTTTATTCATGCACAGACTGCAAATTTAAAGTGGGACAGAGATTCAGCTTGCATTGCCTGAACCAACTTTGTTCTGCGCTGAAACGCTGTTTTCTGACATTTCAGGGTCTAACTTCAAAAATCATGCAAAACACTTCTAACACCTTCAGATATGTTTCTCTGTGTTGCAAAATAGGTTTTATTCATGCACAGAGTGTAAATTTAAAGTGGGACAGAGATTCAGCTTGCATTGCCTGAACCAACTTTGTTCTGCGCTGAAACGCTGTTTTCTGACATTTCAGGGTCTAACTTCAAAAATCATGCAAAACACTTCTATCACCTTCAGATATATTTCTCTGTGTTGCAAAATAGGTTTTATTCATGCACAGACTGCAAAGTTAAAGTGGGACCAAGATTCAGCTTGCATTGCCTGAACCAACTTTGTTCTGCGCTGTTTTCTGACATTTCAGGGTCTAACTTCAAAAATCATGCAAAACACTTCTAACACCTTCAGATATGTTTCTCTGTGTTGCAAAATAGGTTTTATTCATGCACAGAGTGTAAATTTAAAGTGGGACAGAGATTCAGCTTGCATTGCCTGAACCAACTTTGTTCTGCGCTGAAACGCTGTTTTCTGACATTTCAGGGTCTAACTTCAAAAATCATGCAAAACACTTCTAACACCTTCAGATATGTTTCTCTGTGTTGCAAAATAGGTTTTATTCATGCACAGACTGCAATTTTAATTTTGGACTGAGTTTCAGCCTGCATTGCCAGAATCAAGTTTGTTATGTGCTGAAACGCTGTTTTCTGACATTTCAGGCTCTAACTTCAAAAATCATGCAAAACACTTCTAACACCTTCAGATATGTTTCTCTGTGTTGCAAAATAGGTTTTATTCATGCACAGACTGCAATTTTAATTTTGGACCGAGTTTCAGCCTGCATTGCCAGAATCAAGTTTGTTATGTGCTGAAACGCTGTTTTCTGACATTTCAGGCTCTGACTTCAAAAATCATGCAAAACACTTCTAACACCTTCAGATATGTTTCTCTGTGTTGCAAAATAGGTTTTATTCATGCACAGACTGCAATTTTAATATTGGACCGAGTTTCAGCTTGAATTGCCTGAACCAAGTTTGTTATGTGCTGAAACGCCGTTTTCTGACATTTCAGGCTCTAACTTCAAAAATCATGCAAAACACTTCTAACACCTTCAGATATGTTTCTCTGTGTTGCAAAATAGGTTTTATTCATGCACAGACTGCAATTTTTATTTTGGACCGAGTTTCAGCTTGAATTGCCTGAACCAAGTTTGTTCTGCGCTGAAACGCTGTTTTCTGACATTTCAGGCTCTAACTTCAAAAATCATGCAAAACACTTCTAACACCTTCAGATATGTTTCTCTGTGTTGCAAAATAGGTTTTATTCATGCACAGAGTGTAAATTTAAAGTGGGACAGAGATTCAGCTTGCATTGCCTGAACCAACTTTGTTCTGCGCTGAAACGCTGTTTTCTGACATTTCAGGGTCTAACTTCAAAAATCATGCAAAACACTTCTAACACCTTCAGATATATTTCTCTGTGTTGCAAAATAGGTTTTATTCATGCACAGACTGCAAAGTTAAAGTGGGACCAAGATTCAGCTTGCATTGCCTGAACCAACTTTGTTCTGCGCTGTTTTCTGACATTTCAGGGTCTAACTTCAAAAATCATGCAAAACACTTCTAACACCTTCAGATATGTTTCTCTGTGTTGCAAAATAGGTTTTATTCATGCACAGACTGCAATTTTAATTTTGGACTGAGTTTCAGCCTGCATTGCCAGAATCAAGTTTGTTATGTGCTGAAACGCTGTTTTCTGACATTTCAGGCTCTAACTTCAAAAATCATGCAAACACTTCTAACACCTTCAGATATGTTTCTCTGTGTTGCAAAATAGGTTTTATTCATGCACAGACTGCAATTTTAATTTTGGACCGAGTTTCAGCCTGCATTGCCAGAATCAAGTTTGTTATGTGCTGAAAAGCTGTTTTCTGACATTTCAGGCTCTGACTTCAAAAATCATGCAAAACACTTCTAACACCTTCAGATATGTTTCTCTGTGTTGCAAAATAGGTTTTATTCATGCACAGACTGCAATTTTAATATTGGACCGAGTTTCAGCTTGAATTGCCTGAACCAAGTTTGTTATGTGCTGAAACGCCGTTTTCTGACATTTCAGGCTCTAACTTCAAAAATCATGCAAAACACTTCTAACACCTTCAGATATGTTTCTCTGTGTTGCAAAATAGGTTTTATTCATGCACAGACTGCAATTTTTATTTTGGACCGAGTTTCAGCTTGAATTGCCTGAACCAAGTTTGTTCTGCGCTGAAACGCTGTTTTCTGACATTTCAGGCTCTAACTTCAAAAATCATGCAAAACACTTCTAACACCTTCAGATATGTTTCTCTGTGTTGCAAAATAGGTTTTATTCATGCACAGACTGCAATTTTAATTTTTGGACCGATTTTCAGCCTGCATTGCCAGAACCAAGTTTGTTATGTGCTGAAAAGCTGTTTTCTGACATTTCAGGCTCTAACTTCAAAAATCATGCAAAACACTTCTAACACCTTCAGATATGTTTCTCTGTGTTGCAAAATAGGTTTTATTCATGCACAGACTGCAATTTTAATTTTGGGCCGAGTTTCAGCTTGCATTGCCTGAACCAAGTTTGTTATGTGCTGAAACGCCGTTTTCTGACATTTCAGGCTCTAACTTCAAAAATCATGCAAAACACTTCTAACACCTTCAGATATGTTTCTCTGTGTTGCAAAATAGGTTTTATTCATGCACAGACTGCAATTTTAATTTTGGACCGAGTTTCAGCCTGCATTGCCAGAATCAAGTTTGTTATGTGCTGAAACGCTGTTTTCTGACATTTCAGGCTCTAACTTCAAAAATCATGCAAAACACTTCTAACACCTTCAGATATGTTTCTCTGTGTTGCAAAATAGGTTTTATTCATGCACAGACTGCAATTTTAATATTGGACCGAGTTTCAGCTTGCATTGCCTGAACCAAGTTTGTTCTGCGCTGAAACGCTGTTTTCTGACATTTCAGGGTCTAACTTCAAAAATCATGCAAAACACTTTTAACACCTTCAGATATGTTTCTCTGTGTTGCAAAATAGGTTTTATTCATGCACAGACTGCAAAGTTAAAGTGGGACCAAGATTCAGCTTGCATTGCCTGAACCAACTTTGTTCTGCGCTGAAACGCTGTTTTCTGACATTTCAGGGTCTAACTTCAAAAATCATGCAAAACACTTCTAACACCTTCAGATATGTTTCTCTGTGTTGCAAAATAGGTTTTATTCATGCACAGACTGCAAAGTTAAAGTGGGACCAAGATTCAGCTTGCATTGCCTGAACCAACTTTGTTCTGCGCTGTTTTCTGACATTTCAGGGTCTAACTTCAAAAATCATGCAAAACACTTCTAACACCTTCAGATATGTTTCTCTGTGTTGCAAAATAGGTTTTATTCATGCACAGAGTGTAAATTTAAAGTGGGACAGAGATTCAGCTTGCATTGCCTGAACCAACTTTGTTCTGCGCTGATACACTGTTTTCTGACATTTCAGGGTCTAACTTCAAAAATCATGCAAAACACTTCTAACACCTTTAGATATGTTTCTCTGTGTTGCAAAATAGGTTTTATTCATGCACAGAGTGTAAATTTAAAGTGGGACAGAGATTCAGCTTGCATTGCCTGAACCAACTTTGTTCTGCGCTGAAAAGCTGTTTTCTGACATTTCAGGCTCTAACTTCAAAAATCATGCAAAACACTTCTAACACCTTCAGATATGTTTCTCTGTGTTGCAAAATAGGTTTTATTCATGCACAGACTGCAAAGTTAAAGTGGGACCAAGATTCAGCTTGCATTGCCTGAACCAACTTTGTTCTGCGCTGAAACGCTGTTTTCTGACATTTCAGGGTCTAACTTCAAAAATCATGCAAAACACTTCTAACACCTTCAGATATGTTTCTCTGTGTTGCAAAATAGGTTTTATTCATGCACAGACTGCAAAGTTAAAGTGGGACCAAGATTCAGCTTGCATTGCCTGAACCAACTTTGTTCTGCGCTGAAACGCTGTTTTCTGACATTTCAGGGTCTAACTTCAAAAATCATGCAAAACACTTCTAACACCTTCAGATATGTTTCTCTGTGTTGCAAAATAGGTTTTTTTCATGCACAGAGTGTAAATTTAAAGTGGGACAGAGATTCAGCTTGCATTGCCTGAACCAACTTTGTTCTGCGCTGATACACTGTTTTATGACATTTCAGGGTCTAACTTCAAAAATCATGCAAAACACTTCTAACACCTTCAGATATGTTTCTCTGTGTTGCAAAATAGGTTTTATTCATGCACAGAGTGTAAATTTAAAGTGGGACAGAGATTCAGCTTGCATTGCCTGAACCAACTTTGTTCTGCGCTGAAAAGCTGTTTTCTGACATTTCAGGGTCTAACTTCAAAAATCATGCAAAACACTTCTAACACCTTCAGATATGTTTCTCTGTGTTGCAAAATAGGTTTTATTCATGCACAGACTGCAAAGTTAAAGTGGGACCAAGATTCAGCTTGCATTGCCTGAACCAACTTTGTTCTGCGCTGAAACGCTGTTTTCTGACATTTCAGGGTCTAACTTCAAAAATCATGCAAAACACTTCTAACACCTTCAGATATGTTTCTCTGTGTTGCAAAATAGGTTTTTTTCATGCACAGAGTGTAAATTTAAAGTGGGACAGAGATTCAGCTTGCATTGCCTGAACCAACTTTGTTCTGCGCTGAAACGCTGTTTTCTGACATTTCAGGGTCTAACTTCAAAAATCATGCAAAACACTTCTAACACCTTCAGATATGTTTCTCTGTGTTGCAAAATAGCTTTTATTCATGCACAGAGTGTAAATTTAAAGTGGGACAGAGATTCAGCTTGCATTGCCTGAACCAACTTTGTTCTGCGCTGAAAAGCTGTTTTCTGACATTTCAGGGTCTAACTTCAAAAATCATGCAAAACACTTCTAACACCTTCAGATATGTTTCTCTGTGTTGCGAAATAGGTTTTATTCATGCACAGACTGCAAATTTAAAGTGGGACAGAGATTCAGCTTGCATTGCCTGAACCAACTTTGTTCTGCGCTGAAACGCTGTTTTCTGACATTTCAGGGTCTAACTTCAAAAATCATGCAAAACACTTCTAACACCTTCAGATATGTTTCTCTGTGTTGCAAAATAGGTTTTATTCATGCACAGAGTGTAAATTTAAAGTGGGACAGAGATCCAGCTTGCATTGCCTGAACCAACTTTGTTCTGCGCTGAAACGCTGTTTTCTGACATTTCAGGGTCTAACTTCAAAAATCATGCAAAACACTTCTAACACCTTCAGATATGTTTCTCTGTGTTGCAAAATAGGTTTTATTCATGCACAGACTGCAAAGTTAAAGTGGGACCAAGATTCAGCTTGCATTGCCTGAACCAACTTTGTTCTGCGCTGTTTTCTGACATTTCAGGGTCTAACTTCAAAAATCATGCAAAACACTTCTAACACCTTCAGATATGTTTCTCTGTGTTGCAAAATAGGTTTTATTCATGCACAGACTGCAAAGTTAAAGTGGGACCAAGATTCAGCTTGCATTGCCTGAACCAACTTTGTTCTACGCTGAAACGCTGTTTTCTGACATTTCAGGGTCTAACTTCAAAAATCATGCAAAACACTTCTAACACCTTCAGATATGTTTCTATGTGTTGCAAAATAGGTTTTTTTTCATGCACAGAGTGTAAATTTAAAGTGGGACAGAGATTCAGCTTGCATTGCCTGAACCAACTTTGTTCTGCGCTGAAACGCTGTTTTCTGACATTTCAGGGTCTAACTTCAAAAATCATGCAAAACACTTCTAACACCTTCAGATATGTTTCTCTGTGTTGCAAAATAGGTTTTATTCATGCACAGACTGCAAAGTTAAAGTGGGACCAAGATTCAGCTTGCATTGCCTGAACCAACTTTGTTCTGCGCTGAAACGCTGTTTTCTGACATTTCAGGGTCTAACTTCAAAAATCATGCAAAACACTTCTAACACCTTCAGATATGTTTCTCTGTGTTGCAAAATAGGTTTTATTCATGCACAGACTGCAAAGTTAAAGTGGGACCGCGATACAGCTTGCATTGCCGAACCAACTTTGTTCTGCGCTGAAACGCTGTTTTCTGACATTTCAGGGTCTAACTTCAAAAATCATGCAAAACAGTTCTAACACCTTCAGATATGTTTCTCTGTGTTGCAAAATAGCTTTTATTCATGCACAGAGTGTAAATTTAAAGTGGGACAGAGATTCAGCTTGCATTGCCTGAACCAACTTTGTTCTGCGCTGAAACGCTGTTTTCTGACATTTCAGGGTCTAACTTCAAAAATCATGCAAAACACTTCTAACACCTTCAGATATGTTTCTCTGTGTTGCAAAATAGCTTTTATTCATGCACAGAGTGTAAATTTAAAGTGGGACAGAGATTCAGCTTGCATTGCCTGAACCAACTTTGTTCTGCGCTGAAACGCTGTTTTCTGACATTTCAGGGTCTAACTTCAAAAATCATGCAAAACACTTCTAACACCTTCAGATATGTTTCTCTGTGTTGCAAAATAGGTTTTATTCATGCACAGACTGCAAAGTTAAAGTGGGACCAAGATTCAGCTTGCATTGCCTGAACCAACTTTGTTCTGCGCTGAAACGCTGTTTTCTGACATTTCAGGGTCTAACTTCAAAAATCATGCAAAACACTTCTAACACCTTCAGATATGTTTCTCTGTGTTGCAAAATAGGTTTTATTCATGCACAGACTGCAAAGTTAAAGTTGGACCAAGATTCAGCTTGCATTGCCTGAACCAACTTTGTTCTGCGCTGAAACGCTGTTTTCTGACATTTCAGGGTCTAACTTCAAAAATCATGCAAAACACTTCTAACACCTTCAGATATGTTTCTCTGTGTTGCAAAATAGGTTTTATTCATGCACAGACTGCAAAGTTAAAGTGGGACCGAGATTCAGCTTGCATTGCCTGAACCAACTTTGTTCTGCGCTGAAACGCTGTTTTCTGACATTTCAGGGTCTAACTTCAAAAATCATGCAAAACACTTCTAACACCTTCAGATATGTTTCTCTGTGTTGCAAAATAGGTTTTATTCATGCACAGACTGCAATTTTAATTTTGGACTGAGTTTCAGCCTGCATTGCCAGAATCAAGTTTGTTATGTGCTGAAACGCTGTTTTCTGACATTTCAGGGTCTAACTTCAAAAATCATGCAAAACACTTCTAACACCTTCAGATATGTTTCTCTGTGTTGCTAAATAGGTTTTATTCATGCACAGAGTGTAAATTTAAAGTGGGACAGAGATTCAGCTTGCATTGCCTGAACCAACTTTGTTCTGCGCTGAAAAGCTGTTTTCTGACATTTCAGGGTCTAACTTCAAAAATCATGCAAAACACTTCTAACACCTTCAGATATGTTTCTCTGTGTTGCTAAATAGGTTTTATTCATGCACAGACTGCAAAGTTAAAATGGGACCGAGATTCAGCTTGCATTGCATGAACTAACTTTGTTCTGCGCTGAAACGCTGTTTTCTGACATTTCAGGGTCTAACTTCAAAAATCATGCAAAACACTTCTAACACCTTCAGATATGTTTCTCTGTGTTGCGAAATAGGTTTTATTCATGCACAGACTGCAAATTTAAAGTGGGACAGAGATTCAGCTTGCATTGCCTGAACCAACTTTGTTCTGCGCTGAAACGCTGTTTTCTGACATTTCAGGGTCTAACTTCAAAAATCATGCAAAACACTTCTAACACCTTCAGATATGTTTCTCTGTGTTGCAAAATAGGTTTTATTCATGCACAGAGTGTAAATTTAAAGTGGGACAGAGATTCAGCTTGCATTGCCTGAACCAACTTTGTTCTGCGCTGAAACGCTGTTTTCTGACATTTCAGGGTCTAACTTCAAAAATCATGCAAAACACTTCTATCACCTTCAGATATATTTCTCTGTGTTGCAAAATAGGTTTTATTCATGCACAGACTGCAAAGTTAAAGTGGGACCAAGATTCAGCTTGCATTGCCTGAACCAACTTTGTTCTGCGCTGTTTTCTGACATTTCAGGGTCTAACTTCAAAAATCATGCAAAACACTTCTAACACCTTCAGATATGTTTCTCTGTGTTGCAAAATAGGTTTTATTCATGCACAGAGTGTAAATTTAAAGTGGGACAGAGATTCAGCTTGCATTGCCTGAACCAACTTTGTTCTGCGCTGAAACGCTGTTTTCTGACATTTCAGGGTCTAACTTCAAAAATCATGCAAAACACTTCTAACACCTTCAGATATGTTTCTCTGTGTTGCAAAATAGGTTTTATTCATGCACAGACTGCAATTTTAATTTTGGACTGAGTTTCAGCCTGCATTGCCAGAATCAAGTTTGTTATGTGCTGAAACGCTGTTTTCTGACATTTCAGGCTCTAACTTCAAAAATCATGCAAAACACTTCTAACACCTTCAGATATGTTTCTCTGTGTTGCAAAATAGGTTTTATTCATGCACAGACTGCAATTTTAATTTTGGACCGAGTTTCAGCCTGCATTGCCAGAATCAAGTTTGTTATGTGCTGAAACGCTGTTTTCTGACATTTCAGGCTCTGACTTCAAAAATCATGCAAAACACTTCTAACACCTTCAGATATGTTTCTCTGTGTTGCAAAATAGGTTTTATTCATGCACAGACTGCAATTTTAATATTGGACCGAGTTTCAGCTTGAATTGCCTGAACCAAGTTTGTTATGTGCTGAAACGCCGTTTTCTGACATTTCAGGCTCTAACTTCAAAAATCATGCAAAACACTTCTAACACCTTCAGATATGTTTCTCTGTGTTGCAAAATAGGTTTTATTCATGCACAGACTGCAATTTTTATTTTGGACCGAGTTTCAGCTTGAATTGCCTGAACCAAGTTTGTTCTGCGCTGAAACGCTGTTTTCTGACATTTCAGGCTCTAACTTCAAAAATCATGCAAAACACTTCTAACACCTTCAGATATGTTTCTCTGTGTTGCAAAATAGGTTTTATTCATGCACAGAGTGTAAATTTAAAGTGGGACAGAGATTCAGCTTGCATTGCCTGAACCAACTTTGTTCTGCGCTGAAACGCTGTTTTCTGACATTTCAGGGTCTAACTTCAAAAATCATGCAAAACACTTCTAACACCTTCAGATATATTTCTCTGTGTTGCAAAATAGGTTTTATTCATGCACAGACTGCAAAGTTAAAGTGGGACCAAGATTCAGCTTGCATTGCCTGAACCAACTTTGTTCTGCGCTGTTTTCTGACATTTCAGGGTCTAACTTCAAAAATCATGCAAAACACTTCTAACACCTTCAGATATGTTTCTCTGTGTTGCAAAATAGGTTTTATTCATGCACAGAGTGTAAATTTAAAGTGGGACAGAGATTCAGCTTGCATTGCCTGAACCAACTTTGTTCTGCGCTGAAACGCTGTTTTCTGACATTTCAGGGTCTAACTTCAAAAATCATGCAAAACACTTCTAACACCTTCAGATATGTTTCTCTGTGTTGCAAAATAGGTTTTATTCATGCACAGACTGCAATTTTAATTTTGGACTGAGTTTCAGCCTGCATTGCCAGAATCAAGTTTGTTATGTGCTGAAACGCTGTTTTCTGACATTTCAGGCTCTAACTTCAAAAATCATGCAAACACTTCTAACACCTTCAGATATGTTTCTCTGTGTTGCAAAATAGGTTTTATTCATGCACAGACTGCAATTTTAATTTTGGACCGAGTTTCAGCCTGCATTGCCAGAATCAAGTTTGTTATGTGCTGAAAAGCTGTTTTCTGACATTTCAGGCTCTGACTTCAAAAATCATGCAAAACACTTCTAACACCTTCAGATATGTTTCTCTGTGTTGCAAAATAGGTTTTATTCATGCACAGACTGCAATTTTAATATTGGACCGAGTTTCAGCTTGAATTGCCTGAACCAAGTTTGTTATGTGCTGAAACGCCGTTTTCTGACATTTCAGGCTCTAACTTCAAAAATCATGCAAAACACTTCTAACACCTTCAGATATGTTTCTCTGTGTTGCAAAATAGGTTTTATTCATGCACAGACTGCAATTTTTATTTTGGACCGAGTTTCAGCTTGAATTGCCTGAACCAAGTTTGTTCTGCGCTGAAACGCTGTTTTCTGACATTTCAGGCTCTAACTTCAAAAATCATGCAAAACACTTCTAACACCTTCAGATATGTTTCTCTGTGTTGCAAAATAGGTTTTATTCATGCACAGACTGCAATTTTAATTTTTGGACCGATTTTCAGCCTGCATTGCCAGAACCAAGTTTGTTATGTGCTGAAAAGCTGTTTTCTGACATTTCAGGCTCTAACTTCAAAAATCATGCAAAACACTTCTAACACCTTCAGATATGTTTCTCTGTGTTGCAAAATAGGTTTTATTCATGCACAGACTGCAATTTTAATTTTGGGCCGAGTTTCAGCTTGCATTGCCTGAACCAAGTTTGTTATGTGCTGAAACGCCGTTTTCTGACATTTCAGGCTCTAACTTCAAAAATCATGCAAAACACTTCTAACACCTTCAGATATGTTTCTCTGTGTTGCAAAATAGGTTTTATTCATGCACAGACTGCAATTTTAATTTTGGACCGAGTTTCAGCCTGCATTGCCAGAATCAAGTTTGTTATGTGCTGAAACGCTGTTTTCTGACATTTCAGGCTCTAACTTCAAAAATCATGCAAAACACTTCTAACACCTTCAGATATGTTTCTCTGTGTTGCAAAATAGGTTTTATTCATGCACAGACTGCAATTTTAATATTGGACCGAGTTTCAGCTTGCATTGCCTGAACCAAGTTTGTTCTGCGCTGAAACGCTGTTTTCTGACATTTCAGGGTCTAACTTCAAAAATCATGCAAAACACTTTTAACACCTTCAGATATGTTTCTCTGTGTTGCAAAATAGGTTTTATTCATGCACAGACTGCAAAGTTAAGGTGGGACCAAGATTCAGCTTGCATTGCCTGAACCAACTTTGTTCTGCGCTGAAACGCTGTTTTCTGACATTTCAGGGTCTAACTTCAAAAATCATGCAAAACACTTCTAACACCTTCAGATATGTTTCTCTGTGTTGCAAAATAGGTTTTATTCATGCACAGACTGCAAAGTTAAAGTGGGACCAAGATTCAGCTTGCATTGCCTGAACCAACTTTGTTCTGCGCTGTTTTCTGACATTTCAGGGTCTAACTTCAAAAATCATGCAAAACACTTCTAACACCTTCAGATATGTTTCTCTGTGTTGCAAAATAGGTTTTATTCATGCACAGAGTGTAAATTTAAAGTGGGACAGAGATTCAGCTTGCATTGCCTGAACCAACTTTGTTCTGCGCTGATACACTGTTTTCTGACATTTCAGGGTCTAACTTCAAAAATCATGCAAAACACTTCTAACACCTTCAGATATGTTTCTCTGTGTTGCAAAATAGGTTTTATTCATGCACAGAGTGTAAATTTAAAGTGGGACAGAGATTCAGCTTGCATTGCCTGAACCAACTTTGTTCTGCGCTGAAAAGCTGTTTTCTGACATTTCAGGCTCTAACTTCAAAAATCATGCAAAACACTTCTAACACCTTCAGATATGTTTCTCTGTGTTGCAAAATAGGTTTTATTCATGCACAGACTGCAAAGTTAAAGTGGGACCAAGATTCAGCTTGCATTGCCTGAACCAACTTTGTTCTGCGCTGAAACACTGTTTTCTGACATTTCAGGGTCTAACTTCAAAAATCATGCAAAACACTTCTAACACCTTCAGATATGTTTCTCTGTGTTGCAAAATAGGTTTTATTCATGCACAGACTGCAAAGTTAAAGTGGGACCAAGATTCAGCTTGCATTGCCTGAACCAACTTTGTTCTGCGCTGAAACGCTGTTTTCTGACATTTCAGGGTCTAACTTCAAAAATCATGCAAAACACTTCTAACACCTTCAGATATGTTTCTCTGTGTTGCAAAATAGGTTTTTTTCATGCACAGAGTGTAAATTTAAAGTGGGACAGAGATTCAGCTTGCATTGCCTGAACCAACTTTGTTCTGCGCTGATACACTGTTTTATGACATTTCAGGGTCTAACTTCAAAAATCATGCAAAACACTTCTAACACCTTCAGATATGTTTCTCTGTGTTGCAAAATAGGTTTTATTCATGCACAGAGTGTAAATTTAAAGTGGGACAGAGATTCAGCTTGCATTGCCTGAACCAACTTTGTTCTGCGCTGAAAAGCTGTTTTCTGACATTTCAGGGTCTAACTTCAAAAATCATGCAAAACACTTCTAACACCTTCAGATATGTTTCTCTGTGTTGCAAAATAGGTTTTATTCATGCACAGACTGCAAAGTTAAAGTGGGACCAAGATTCAGCTTGCATTGCCTGAACCAACTTTGTTCTGCGCTGAAACGCTGTTTTCTGACATTTCAGGGTCTAACTTCAAAAATCATGCAAAACACTTCTAACACCTTCAGATATGTTTCTCTGTGTTGCAAAATAGGTTTTTTTCATGCACAGAGTGTAAATTTAAAGTGGGACAGAGATTCAGCTTGCATTGCCTGAACCAACTTTGTTCTGCGCTGAAACGCTGTTTTCTGACATTTCAGGGTCTAACTTCAAAAATCATGCAAAACACTTCTAACACCTTCAGATATGTTTCTCTGTGTTGCAAAATAGCTTTTATTCATGCACAGAGTGTAAATTTAAAGTGGGACAGAGATTCAGCTTGCATTGCCTGAACCAACTTTGTTCTGCGCTGAAAAGCTGTTTTCTGACATTTCAGGGTCTAACTTCAAAAATCATGCAAAACACTTCTAACACCTTCAGATATGTTTCTCTGTGTTGCGAAATAGGTTTTATTCATGCACAGACTGCAAATTTAAAGTGGGACAGAGATTCAGCTTGCATTGCCTGAACCAACTTTGTTCTGCGCTGAAACGCTGTTTTCTGACATTTCAGGGTCTAACTTCAAAAATCATGCAAAACACTTCTAACACCTTCAGATATGTTTCTCTGTGTTGCAAAATAGGTTTTATTCATGCACAGAGTGTAAATTTAAAGTGGGACAGAGATCCAGCTTGCATTGCCTGAACCAACTTTGTTCTGCGCTGAAACGCTGTTTTCTGACATTTCAGGGTCTAACTTCAAAAATCATGCAAAACACTTCTAACACCTTCAGATATGTTTCTCTGTGTTGCAAAATAGGTTTTATTCATGCACAGACTGCAAAGTTAAAGTGGGACCAAGATTCAGCTTGCATTGCCTGAACCAACTTTGTTCTGCGCTGTTTTCTGACATTTCAGGGTCTAACTTCAAAAATCATGCAAAACACTTCTAACACCTTCAGATATGTTTCTCTGTGTTGCAAAATAGGTTTTATTCATGCACAGACTGCAAAGTTAAAGTGGGACCAAGATTCAGCTTGCATTGCCTGAACCAACTTTGTTCTACGCTGAAACGCTGTTTTCTGACATTTCAGGGTCTAACTTCAAAAATCATGCAAAACACTTCTAACACCTTCAGATATGTTTCTATGTGTTGCAAAATAGGTTTTTTTTCATGCACAGAGTGTAAATTTAAAGTGGGACAGAGATTCAGCTTGCATTGCCTGAACCAACTTTGTTCTGCGCTGTTTTCTGACATTTCAGGGTCTAACTTCAAAAATCATGCAAAACACTTCTAACACCTTCAGATATGTTTCTCTGTGTTGCAAAATAGGTTTTATTCATGCACAGAGTGTAAATTTAAAGTGGGACAGAGATTCAGCTTGCATTGCCTGAACCAACTTTGTTCTGCGCTGAAACGCTGTTTTCTGACATTTCAGGGTCTAACTTCAAAAATCATGCAAAACACTTCTAACACCTTCAGATATGTTTCTCTGTGTTGCAAAATAGGTTTTATTCATGCACAGACTGCAATTTTAATTTTGGACTGAGTTTCAGCCTGCATTGCCAGAATCAAGTTTGTTATGTGCTGAAAAGCTGTTTTCTGACATTTCAGGCTCTAACTTCAAAAATCATGCAAACACTTCTAACACCTTCAGATATGTTTCTCTGTGTTGCAAAATAGGTTTTATTCATGCACAGACTGCAATTTTAATTTTGGACCGAGTTTCAGCCTGCATTGCCAGAATCAAGTTTGTTATGTGCTGAAACGCTGTTTTCTGACATTTCAGGCTCTGACTTCAAAAATCATGCAAAACACTTCTAACACCTTCAGATATGTTTCTCTGTGTTGCAAAATAGGTTTTATTCATGCACAGACTGCAATTTTAATATTGGACCGAGTTTCAGCTTGAATTGCCTGAACCAAGTTTGTTATGTGCTGAAACGCCGTTTTCTGACATTTCAGGCTCTAACTTCAAAAATCATGCAAAACACTTCTAACACCTTCAGATATGTTTCTCTGTGTTGCAAAATAGGTTTTATTCATGCACAGACTGCAATTTTTATTTTGGACCGAGTTTCAGCTTGAATTGCCTGAACCAAGTTTGTTCTGCGCTGAAACGCTGTTTTCTGACATTTCAGGCTCTAACTTCAAAAATCATGCAAAACACTTCTAACACCTTCAGATATGTTTCTCTGTGTTGCAAAATAGGTTTTATTCATGCACAGACTGCAATTTTAATTTTTGGACCGATTTTCAGCCTGCATTGCCAGAACCAAGTTTGTTATGTGCTGAAAAGCTGTTTTCTGACATTTCAGGCTCTAACTTCAAAAATCATGCAAAACACTTCTAACACCTTCAGATATGTTTCTCTGTGTTGCAAAATAGGTTTTATTCATGCACAGACTGCAATTTTAATTTTGGGCCGAGTTTCAGCTTGCATTGCCTGAACCAAGTTTGTTATGTGCTGAAACGCCGTTTTCTGACATTTCAGGCTCTAACTTCAAAAATCATGCAAAACACTTCTAACACCTTCAGATATGTTTCTCTGTGTTGCAAAATAGGTTTTATTCATGCACAGACTGCAATTTTAATTTTGGACCGAGTTTCAGCCTGCATTGCCAGAATCAAGTTTGTTATGTGCTGAAACGCTGTTTTCTGACATTTCAGGCTCTAACTTCAAAAATCATGCAAAACACTTCTAACACCTTCAGATATGTTTCTCTGTGTTGCAAAATAGGTTTTATTCATGCACAGACTGCAATTTTAATATTGGACCGAGTTTCAGCTTGCATTGCCTGAACCAAGTTTGTTCTGCGCTGAAACGCTGTTTTCTGACATTTCAGGGTCTAACTTCAAAAATCATGCAAAACACTTCTAACACCTTCAGATATGTTTCTCTGTGTTGCAAAATAGGTTTTATTCATGCACAGAGTGTAAATTTAAAGTGGGACAGAGATTCAGCTTGCATTGCCTGAACCAACTTTGTTCTGCGCTGAAACGCTGTTTTCTGACATTTCAGGCTCTAACTTCAAAAATCATGCAAAACACTTCTAACACCTTCAGATATGTTTCTCTGTGTTGCAAAATAGGTTTTATTCATGCACAGACTGCAATTTTAATATTGGACCGAGTTTCAGCTTGCATTGCCTGAACCAAGTTTGTTCTGCGCTGAAACGCTGTTTTCTGACATTTCAGGGTCTAACTTCAAAAATCATGCAAAACACTTCTAACACCTTCAGATATGTTTCTCTGTGTTGCAAAATAGGTTTTATTCATGCACAGAGTGTAAATTTAAAGTGGGACAGAGATTCAGCTTGCATTGCCTGAACCAACTTTGTTCTGCGCTGAAACGCTGTTTTCTGACATTTCAGGGTCTAACTTCAAAAATCATGCAAAACACTTCTAACACCTTCAGATATGTTTCTCTGTGTTGCAAAATAGGTTTTATTCATGCACAGACTGCAATTTTAATTTTGGACTGAGTTTCAGCCTGCATTGCCAGAATCAAGTTTGTTATGTGCTGAAACGCTGTTTTCTGACATTTCAGGCTCTAACTTCAAAAATCATGCAAAACACTTCTAACACCTTCAGATATGTTTCTCTGTGTTGCAAAATAGGTTTTATTCATGCACAGACTGCAATTTTAATTTTGGACCGAGTTTCAGCCTGCATTGCCAGAATCAAGTTTGTTATGTGCTGAAACGCTGTTTTCTGACATTTCAGGCTCTGACTTCAAAAATCATGCAAAACACTTCTAACACCTTCAGATATGTTTCTCTGTGTTGCAAAATAGGTTTTATTCATGCACAGACTGCAATTTTAATATTGGACCGAGTTTCAGCTTGCATTGCCTGAACCAAGTTTGTTCTGCGCTGAAACGCTGTTTTCTGACATTTCAGGGTCTAACTTCAAAAATCATGCAAAACACTTCTAACACCTTCAGATATGTTTCTCTGTGTTGCAAAATAGGTTTTATTCATGCACAGACTGCAAAGTTAAAGTGGGACCAAGATTCAGCTTGCATTGCCTGAACCAACTTTGTTCTGCGCTGTTTTCTGACATTTCAGGGTCTAACTTCAAAAATCATGCAAAACACTTCTAACACCTTCAGATATGTTTCTCTGTGTTGCAAAATAGGTTTTATTCATGCACAGAGTGTAAATTTAAAGTGGGACAGAGATTCAGCTTGCATTGCCTGAACCAACTTTGTTCTGCGCTGAAACACTGTTTTCTGACATTTCAGGGTCTAACTTCAAAAATCATGCAAAACACTTCTAACACCTTCAGATATGTTTCTCTGTGTTGCAAAATAGGTTTTATTCATGCACAGAGTGTAAATTTAAAGTGGGACAGAGATTCAGCTTGCATTGCCTGAACCAACTTTGTTCTGCGCTGAAAAGCTGTTTTCTGACATTTCAGGCTCTAACTTCAAAAATCATGCAAAACACTTCTAACACCTTCAGATATGTTTCTCTGTGTTGCAAAATAGGTTTTATTCATGCACAGACTGCAAAGTTAAAGTGGGACCAAGATTCAGCTTGCATTGCCTGAACCAACTTTGTTCTGCGCTGAAACGCTGTTTTCTGACATTTCAGGGTCTAACTTCAAAAATCATGCAAAACACTTCTAACACCTTCAGATATGTTTCTCTGTGTTGCAAAATAGGTTTTATTCATGCACAGACTGCAAAGTTAAAGTGGGACCAAGATTCAGCTTGCATTGCCTGAACCAACTTTGTTCTGCGCTGAAACGCTGTTTTCTGACATTTCAGGGTCTAACTTCAAAAATCATGCAAAACACTTCTAACACCTTCAGATATGTTTCTCTGTGTTGCAAAATAGGTTTTTTTCATGCACAGAGTGTAAATTTAAAGTGGGACAGAGATTCAGCTTGCATTGCCTGAACCAACTTTGTTCTGCGCTGAAAAGCTGTTTTCTGACATTTCAGGGTCTAACTTCAAAAATCATGCAAAACACTTCTAACACCTTCAGATATGTTTCTCTGTGTTGCGAAATAGGTTTTATTCATGCACAGACTGCAAATTTAAAGTGGGACAGAGATTCAGCTTGCATTGCCTGAACCAACTTTGTTCTGCGCTGAAACGCTGTTTTCTGACATTTCAGGGTCTAACTTCAAAAATCATGCAAAACACTTCTAACACCTTCAGATATGTTTCTCTGTGTTGCAAAATAGGTTTTATTCATGCACAGAGTGTAAATTTAAAGTGGGACAGAGATCCAGCTTGCATTGCCTGAACCAACTTTGTTCTGCGCTGAAACGCTGTTTTCTGACATTTCAGGGTCTAACTTCAAAAATCATGCAAAACACTTCTAACACCTTCAGATATGTTTCTCTGTGTTGCAAAATAGGTTTTATTCATGCACAGACTGCAAAGTTAAAGTGGGACCAAGATTCAGCTTGCATTGCCTGAACCAACTTTGTTCTGCGCTGTTTTCTGACATTTCAGGGTCTAACTTCAAAAATCATGCAAAACACTTCTAACACCTTCAGATATGTTTCTCTGTGTTGCAAAATAGGTTTTATTCATGCACAGACTGCAAAGTTAAAGTGGGACCAAGATTCAGCTTGCATTGCCTGAACCAACTTTGTTCTACGCTGAAACGCTGTTTTCTGACATTTCAGGGTCTAACTTCAAAAATCATGCAAAACACTTCTAACACCTTCAGATATGTTTCTATGTGTTGCAAAATAGGTTTTTTTTCATGCACAGAGTGTAAATTTAAAGTGGGACAGAGATTCAGCTTGCATTGCCTGAACCAACTTTGTTCTGCGCTGAAACGCTGTTTTCTGACATTTCAGGGTCTAACTTCAAAAATCATGCAAAACACTTCTAACACCTTCAGATATGTTTCTCTGTGTTGCAAAATAGGTTTTATTCATGCACAGACTGCAAAGTTAAAGTGGGACCAAGATTCAGCTTGCATTGCCTGAACCAACTTTGTTCTGCGCTGAAACGCTGTTTTCTGACATTTCAGGGTCTAACTTCAAAAATCATGCAAAACACTTCTAACACCTTCAGATATATTTCTCTGTGTTGCAAAATAGGTTTTATTCATGCACAGACTGCAAAGTTAAAGTGGGACCAAGATTCAGCTTGCATTGCCTGAACCAACTTTGTTCTGCGCTGTTTTCTGACATTTCAGGGTCTAACTTCAAAAATCATGCAAAACACTTCTAACACCTTCAGATATGTTTCTCTGTGTTGCAAAATAGGTTTTATTCATGCACAGAGTGTAAATTTAAAGTGGGACAGAGATTCAGCTTGCATTGCCTGAACCAACTTTGTTCTGCGCTGAAACGCTGTTTTCTGACATTTCAGGGTCTAACTTCAAAAATCATGCAAAACACTTCTAACACCTTCAGATATGTTTCTCTGTGTTGCAAAATAGGTTTTATTCATGCACAGACTGCAAAGTTAAAGTGGGACCAAGATTCAGCTTGCATTGCCTGAACCAACTTTGTTCTGCGCTGAAACGCTGTTTTCTGACATTTCAGGGTCTAACTTCAAAAATCATGCAAAACACTTCTAACACCTTCAGATATGTTTCTCTGTGTTGCAAAATAGGTTTTTTTCATGCACAGAGTGTAAATTTAAAGTGGGACAGAGATTCAGCTTGCATTGCCTGAACCAACTTTGTTCTGCGCTGAAACGCTGTTTTCTGACATTTCAGGGTCTAACTTCAAAAATCATGCAAAACACTTCTAACACCTTCAGATATGTTTCTCTGTGTTGCAAAATAGCTTTTATTCATGCACAGAGTGTAAATTTAAAGTGGGACAGAGATTCAGCTTGCATTGCCTGAACCAACTTTGTTCTGCGCTGAAAAGCTGTTTTCTGACATTTCAGGGTCTAACTTCAAAAATCATGCAAAACACTTCTAACACCTTCAGATATGTTTCTCTGTGTTGCGAAATAGGTTTTATTCATGCACAGACTGCAAATTTAAAGTGGGACAGAGATTCAGCTTGCATTGCCTGAACCAACTTTGTTCTGCGCTGAAACGCTGTTTTCTGACATTTCAGGGTCTAACTTCAAAAATCATGCAAAACACTTCTAACACCTTCAGATATGTTTCTCTGTGTTGCAAAATAGGTTTTATTCATGCACAGAGTGTAAATTTAAAGTGGGACAGAGATCCAGCTTGCATTGCCTGAACCAACTTTGTTCTGCGCTGAAACGCTGTTTTCTGACATTTCAGGGTCTAACTTCAAAAATCATGCAAAACACTTCTAACACCTTCAGATATGTTTCTCTGTGTTGCAAAATAGGTTTTATTCATGCACAGACTGCAAAGTTAAAGTGGGACCAAGATTCAGCTTGCATTGCCTGAACCAACTTTGTTCTGCGCTGTTTTCTGACATTTCAGGGTCTAACTTCAAAAATCATGCAAAACACTTCTAACACCTTCAGATATGTTTCTCTGTGTTGCAAAATAGGTTTTATTCATGCACAGACTGCAAAGTTAAAGTGGGACCAAGATTCAGCTTGCATTGCCTGAACCAACTTTGTTCTACGCTGAAACGCTGTTTTCTGACATTTCAGGGTCTAACTTCAAAAATCATGCAAAACACTTCTAACACCTTCAGATATGTTTCTATGTGTTGCAAAATAGGTTTTTTTTCATGCACAGAGTGTAAATTTAAAGTGGGACAGAGATTCAGCTTGCATTGCCTGAACCAACTTTGTTCTGCGCTGAAACGCTGTTTTCTGACATTTCAGGGTCTAACTTCAAAAATCATGCAAAACACTTCTAACACCTTCAGATATGTTTCTCTGTGTTGCAAAATAGGTTTTATTCATGCACAGACTGCAAAGTTAAAGTGGGACCAAGATTCAGCTTGCATTGCCTGAACCAACTTTGTTCTGCGCTGAAACGCTGTTTTCTGACATTTCAGGGTCTAACTTCAAAAATCATGCAAAACACTTCTAACACCTTCAGATATATTTCTCTGTGTTGCAAAATAGGTTTTATTCATGCACAGACTGCAAAGTTAAAGTGGGACCAAGATTCAGCTTGCATTGCCTGAACCAACTTTGTTCTGCGCTGTTTTCTGACATTTCAGGGTCTAACTTCAAAAATCATGCAAAACACTTCTAACACCTTCAGATATGTTTCTCTGTGTTGCAAAATAGGTTTTATTCATGCACAGAGTGTAAATTTAAAGTGGGACAGAGATTCAGCTTGCATTGCCTGAACCAACTTTGTTCTGCGCTGAAACGCTGTTTTCTGACATTTCAGGGTCTAACTTCAAAAATCATGCAAAACACTTCTAACACCTTCAGATATGTTTCTCTGTGTTGCAAAATAGGTTTTATTCATGCACAGACTGCAATTTTAATTTTGGACTGAGTTTCAGCCTGCATTGCCAGAATCAAGTTTGTTATGTGCTGAAAAGCTGTTTTCTGACATTTCAGGCTCTAACTTCAAAAATCATGCAAACACTTCTAACACCTTCAGATATGTTTCTCTGTGTTGCAAAATAGGTTTTATTCATGCACAGACTGCAATTTTAATTTTGGACCGAGTTTCAGCCTGCATTGCCAGAATCAAGTTTGTTATGTGCTGAAACGCTGTTTTCTGACATTTCAGGCTCTGACTTCAAAAATCATGCAAAACACTTCTAACACCTTCAGATATGTTTCTCTGTGTTGCAAAATAGGTTTTATTCATGCACAGACTGCAATTTTAATATTGGACCGAGTTTCAGCTTGAATTGCCTGAACCAAGTTTGTTATGTGCTGAAACGCCGTTTTCTGACATTTCAGGCTCTAACTTCAAAAATCATGCAAAACACTTCTAACACCTTCAGATATGTTTCTCTGTGTTGCAAAATAGGTTTTATTCATGCACAGACTGCAATTTTTATTTTGGACCGAGTTTCAGCTTGAATTGCCTGAACCAAGTTTGTTCTGCGCTGAAACGCTGTTTTCTGACATTTCAGGCTCTAACTTCAAAAATCATGCAAAACACTTCTAACACCTTCAGATATGTTTCTCTGTGTTGCAAAATAGGTTTTATTCATGCACAGACTGCAATTTTAATTTTTGGACCGATTTTCAGCCTGCATTGCCAGAACCAAGTTTGTTATGTGCTGAAAAGCTGTTTTCTGACATTTCAGGCTCTAACTTCAAAAATCATGCAAAACACTTCTAACACCTTCAGATATGTTTCTCTGTGTTGCAAAATAGGTTTTATTCATGCACAGACTGCAATTTTAATTTTGGGCCGAGTTTCAGCTTGCATTGCCTGAACCAAGTTTGTTATGTGCTGAAACGCCGTTTTCTGACATTTCAGGCTCTAACTTCAAAAATCATGCAAAACACTTCTAACACCTTCAGATATGTTTCTCTGTGTTGCAAAATAGGTTTTATTCATGCACAGACTGCAATTTTAATTTTGGACCGAGTTTCAGCCTGCATTGCCAGAATCAAGTTTGTTATGTGCTGAAACGCTGTTTTCTGACATTTCAGGCTCTAACTTCAAAAATCATGCAAAACACTTCTAACACCTTCAGATATGTTTCTCTGTGTTGCAAAATAGGTTTTATTCATGCACAGACTGCAATTTTAATATTGGACCGAGTTTCAGCTTGCATTGCCTGAACCAAGTTTGTTCTGCGCTGAAACGCTGTTTTCTGACATTTCAGGGTCTAACTTCAAAAATCATGCAAAACACTTCTAACACCTTCAGATATGTTTCTCTGTGTTGCAAAATAGGTTTTATTCATGCACAGAGTGTAAATTTAAAGTGGGACAGAGATTCAGCTTGCATTGCCTGAACCAACTTTGTTCTGCGCTGAAACGCTGTTTTCTGACATTTCAGGGTCTAACTTCAAAAATCATGCAAAACACTTCTAACACCTTCAGATATGTTTCTCTGTGTTGCAAAATAGGTTTTATTCATGCACAGACTGCAATTTTAATTTTGGACTGAGTTTCAGCCTGCATTGCCAGAATCAAGTTTGTTATGTGCTGAAACGCTGTTTTCTGACATTTCAGGCTCTAACTTCAAAAATCATGCAAAACACTTCTAACACCTTCAGATATGTTTCTCTGTGTTGCAAAATAGGTTTTATTCATGCACAGACTGCAATTTTAATTTTGGACCGAGTTTCAGCCTGCATTGCCAGAATCAAGTTTGTTATGTGCTGAAACGCTGTTTTCTGACATTTCAGGCTCTGACTTCAAAAATCATGCAAAACACTTCTAACACCTTCAGATATGTTTCTCTGTGTTGCAAAATAGGTTTTATTCATGCACAGACTGCAATTTTAATATTGGACCGAGTTTCAGCTTGCATTGCCTGAACCAAGTTTGTTCTGCGCTGAAACGCTGTTTTCTGACATTTCAGGGTCTAACTTCAAAAATCATGCAAAACACTTCTAACACCTTCAGATATGTTTCTCTGTGTTGCAAAATAGGTTTTATTCATGCACAGACTGCAAAGTTAAAGTGGGACCAAGATTCAGCTTGCATTGCCTGAACCAACTTTGTTCTGCGCTGAAACGCTGTTTTCTGACATTTCAGGGTCTAACTTCAAAAATCATGCAAAACACTTCTAACACCTTCAGATATGTTTCTCTGTGTTGCAAAATAGGTTTTATTCATGCACAGACTGCAAAGTTAAAGTGGGACCAAGATTCAGCTTGCATTGCCTGAACCAACTTTGTTCTGCGCTGTTTTCTGACATTTCAGGGTCTAACTTCAAAAATCATGCAAAACACTTCTAACACCTTCAGATATGTTTCTCTGTGTTGCAAAATAGGTTTTATTCATGCACAGAGTGTAAATTTAAAGTGGGACAGAGATTCAGCTTGCATTGCCTGAACCAACTTTGTTCTGCGCTGAAAAGCTGTTTTCTGACATTTCAGGGTCTAACTTCAAAAATCATGCAAAACACTTCTAACACCTTCAGATATGTTTCTCTGTGTTGCAAAATAGGTTTTATTCATGCACAGACTGCAAAGTTAAAGTGGGACCAAGATTCAGCTTGCATTGCCTGAACCAACTTTGTTCTGCGCTGAAACGCTGTTTTCTGACATTTCAGGGTATAACTTCAAAAATCATGCAAAACACTTCTAACACCTTCAGATATGTTTCTCTGTGTTGCAAAATAGGTTTTTTTTCATGCACAGAGTGTAAATTTAAAGTGGGACAGAGATTCAGCTTGCATTGCCTGAACCAACTTTGTTCTGCGCTGAAACGCTGTTTTCTGACATTTCAGGGTCTAACTTCAAAAATCATGCAAAACACTTCTAACACCTTCAGATATGTTTCTCTGTGTTGCAAAATAGCTTTTATTCATGCACAGAGTGTAAATTTAAAGTGGGACAGAGATTCAGCTTGCATTGCCTGAACCAACTTTGTTCTGCGCTGAAAAGCTGTTTTCTGACATTTCAGGGTCTAACTTCAAAAATCATGCAAAACACTTCTAACACCTTCAGATATGTTTCTCTGTGTTGCGAAATAGGTTTTATTCATGCACAGACTGCAAATTTAAAGTGGGACAGAGATTCAGCTTGCATTGCCTGAACCAACTTTGTTCTGCGCTGAAACGCTGTTTTCTGACATTTCAGTGTCTAACTTCAAAAATCATGCAAAACACTTCTAACACCTTCAGATATGTTTCTCTGTGTTGCAAAATAGGTTTTATTCATGCACAGAGTGTAAATTTAAAGTGGGACAGAGATCCAGCTTGCATTGCCTGAACCAACTTTGTTCTGCGCTGAAACGCTGTTTTCTGACATTTCAGGGTCTAACTTCAAAAATCATGCAAAACACTTCTAACACCTTCAGATATGTTTCTCTGTGTTGCAAAATAGGTTTTATTCATGCACAGACTGCAAAGTTAAAGTGGGACCAAGATTCAGCTTGCATTGCCTGAACTAACTTTGTTCTGCGCTGTTTTCTGACATTTCAGGGTCTAACTTCAAAAATCATGCAAAACACTTCTAACACCTTCAGATATGTTTCTCTGTGTTGCAAAATAGGTTTTATTCATGCACAGACTGCAAAGTTAAAGTGGGACCAAGATTCAGCTTGCATTGCCTGAACCAACTTTGTTCTACGCTGAAACGCTGTTTTCTGACATTTCAGGGTCTAACTTCAAAAATCATGCAAAACACTTCTAACACCTTCAGATATGTTTCTATGTGTTGCAAAATAGGTTTTTTTTCATGCACAGAGTGTAAATTTAAAGTGGGACAGAGATTCAGCTTGCATTGCCTGAACCAACTTTGTTCTGCGCTGAAACGCTGTTTTCTGACATTTCAGGGTCTAACTTCAAAAATCATGCAAAACACTTCTAACACCTTCAGATATGTTTCTCTGTGTTGCAAAATAGGTTTTATTCATGCACAGACTGCAAAGTTAAAGTGGGACCAAGATTCAGCTTGCATTGCCTGAACCAACTTTGTTCTGCGCTGAAACGCTGTTTTCTGACATTTCAGGGTCTAACTTCAAAAATCATGCAAAACACTTCTAACACCTTCAGATATGTTTCTCTGTGTTGCAAAATAGGTTTTATTCATGCACAGACTGCAAAGTTAAAGTGGGACCGCGATTCAGCTTGCATTGCCGAACCAACTTTGTTCTGCGCTGAAACGCTGTTTTCTGACATTTCAGGGTCTAACTTCAAAAATCATGCAAAACAGTTCTAACACCTTCAGATATGTTTCTCTGTGTTGCAAAATAGCTTTTATTCATGCACAGAGTGTAAATTTAAAGTGGGACAGAGATTCAGCTTGCATTGCCTGAACCAACTTTGTTCTGCGCTGAAACGCTGTTTTCTGACATTTCAGGGTCTAACTTCAAAAATCATGCAAAACACTTCTAACACCTTCAGATATGTTTCTCTGTGTTGCAAAATAGCTTTTATTCATGCACAGAGTGTAAATTTAAAGTGGGACAGAGATTCAGCTTGCATTGCCTGAACCAACTTTGTTCTGCGCTGAAACGCTGTTTTCTGACATTTCAGGGTCTAACTTCAAAAATCATGCAAAACACTTCTAACACCTTCAGATATGTTTCTCTGTGTTGCAAAATAGGTTTTATTCATGCACAGACTGCAAAGTTAAAGTGGGACCAAGATTCAGCTTGCATTGCCTGAACCAACTTTGTTCTGCGCTGAAACGCTGTTTTCTGACATTTCAGGGTCTAACTTCAAAAATCATGCAAAACACTTCTAACACCTTCAGATATGTTTCTCTGTGTTGCAAAATAGGTTTTATTCATGCACAGACTGCAAAGTTAAAGTTGGACCAAGATTCAGCTTGCATTGCCTGAACCAACTTTGTTCTGCGCTGAAACGCTGTTTTCTGACATTTCAGGGTCTAACTTCAAAAATCATGCAAAACACTTCTAACACCTTCAGATATGTTTCTCTGTGTTGCAAAATAGGTTTTATTCATGCACAGACTGCAAAGTTAAAGTGGGACCGAGATTCAGCTTGCATTGCCTGAACCAACTTTGTTCTGCGCTGAAACGCTGTTTTCTGACATTTCAGGGTCTAACTTCAAAAATCATGCAAAACACTTCTAACACCTTCAGATATGTTTCTCTGTGTTGCAAAATAGGTTTTATTCATGCACAGACTGCAATTTTAATTTTGGACTGAGTTTCAGCCTGCATTGCCAGAATCAAGTTTGTTATGTGCTGAAACGCTGTTTTCTGACATTTCAGGGTCTAACTTCAAAAATCATGCAAAACACTTCTAACACCTTCAGATATGTTTCTCTGTGTTGCTAAATAGGTTTTATTCATGCACAGAGTGTAAATTTAAAGTGGGACAGAGATTCAGCTTGCATTGCCTGAACCAACTTTGTTCTGCGCTGAAAAGCTGTTTTCTGACATTTCAGGGTCTAACTTCAAAAATCATGCAAAACACTTCTAACACCTTCAGATATGTTTCTCTGTGTTGCTAAATAGGTTTTATTCATGCACAGACTGCAAAGTTAAAATGGGACCGAGATTCAGCTTGCATTGCATGAACTAACTTTGTTCTGCGCTGAAACGCTGTTTTCTGACATTTCAGGGTCTAACTTCAAAAATCATGCAAAACACTTCTAACACCTTCAGATATGTTTCTCTGTGTTGCGAAATAGGTTTTATTCATGCACAGACTGCAAATTTAAAGTGGGACAGAGATTCAGCTTGCATTGCCTGAACCAACTTTGTTCTGCGCTGAAACGCTGTTTTCTGACATTTCAGGGTCTAACTTCAAAAATCATGCAAAACACTTCTAACACCTTCAGATATGTTTCTCTGTGTTGCAAAATAGGTTTTATTCATGCACAGAGTGTAAATTTAAAGTGGGACAGAGATTCAGCTTGCATTGCCTGAACCAACTTTGTTCTGCGCTGAAACGCTGTTTTCTGACATTTCAGGGTCTAACTTCAAAAATCATGCAAAACACTTCTATCACCTTCAGATATATTTCTCTGTGTTGCAAAATAGGTTTTATTCATGCACAGACTGCAAAGTTAAAGTGGGACCAAGATTCAGCTTGCATTGCCTGAACCAACTTTGTTCTGCGCTGTTTTCTGACATTTCAGGGTCTAACTTCAAAAATCATGCAAAACACTTCTAACACCTTCAGATATGTTTCTCTGTGTTGCAAAATAGGTTTTATTCATGCACAGAGTGTAAATTTAAAGTGGGACAGAGATTCAGCTTGCATTGCCTGAACCAACTTTGTTCTGCGCTGAAACGCTGTTTTCTGACATTTCAGGGTCTAACTTCAAAAATCATGCAAAACACTTCTAACACCTTCAGATATGTTTCTCTGTGTTGCAAAATAGGTTTTATTCATGCACAGACTGCAATTTTAATTTTGGACTGAGTTTCAGCCTGCATTGCCAGAATCAAGTTTGTTATGTGCTGAAACGCTGTTTTCTGACATTTCAGGCTCTAACTTCAAAAATCATGCAAAACACTTCTAACACCTTCAGATATGTTTCTCTGTGTTGCAAAATAGGTTTTATTCATGCACAGACTGCAATTTTAATTTTGGACCGAGTTTCAGCCTGCATTGCCAGAATCAAGTTTGTTATGTGCTGAAACGCTGTTTTCTGACATTTCAGGCTCTGACTTCAAAAATCATGCAAAACACTTCTAACACCTTCAGATATGTTTCTCTGTGTTGCAAAATAGGTTTTATTCATGCACAGACTGCAATTTTAATATTGGACCGAGTTTCAGCTTGAATTGCCTGAACCAAGTTTGTTATGTGCTGAAACGCCGTTTTCTGACATTTCAGGCTCTAACTTCAAAAATCATGCAAAACACTTCTAACACCTTCAGATATGTTTCTCTGTGTTGCAAAATAGGTTTTATTCATGCACAGACTGCAATTTTTATTTTGGACCGAGTTTCAGCTTGAATTGCCTGAACCAAGTTTGTTCTGCGCTGAAACGCTGTTTTCTGACATTTCAGGCTCTAACTTCAAAAATCATGCAAAACACTTCTAACACCTTCAGATATGTTTCTCTGTGTTGCAAAATAGGTTTTATTCATGCACAGAGTGTAAATTTAAAGTGGGACAGAGATTCAGCTTGCATTGCCTGAACCAACTTTGTTCTGCGCTGAAACGCTGTTTTCTGACATTTCAGGGTCTAACTTCAAAAATCATGCAAAACACTTCTAACACCTTCAGATATATTTCTCTGTGTTGCAAAATAGGTTTTATTCATGCACAGACTGCAAAGTTAAAGTGGGACCAAGATTCAGCTTGCATTGCCTGAACCAACTTTGTTCTGCGCTGTTTTCTGACATTTCAGGGTCTAACTTCAAAAATCATGCAAAACACTTCTAACACCTTCAGATATGTTTCTCTGTGTTGCAAAATAGGTTTTATTCATGCACAGAGTGTAAATTTAAAGTGGGACAGAGATTCAGCTTGCATTGCCTGAACCAACTTTGTTCTGCGCTGAAACGCTGTTTTCTGACATTTCAGGGTCTAACTTCAAAAATCATGCAAAACACTTCTAACACCTTCAGATATGTTTCTCTGTGTTGCAAAATAGGTTTTATTCATGCACAGACTGCAATTTTAATTTTGGACTGAGTTTCAGCCTGCATTGCCAGAATCAAGTTTGTTATGTGCTGAAACGCTGTTTTCTGACATTTCAGGCTCTAACTTCAAAAATCATGCAAACACTTCTAACACCTTCAGATATGTTTCTCTGTGTTGCAAAATAGGTTTTATTCATGCACAGACTGCAATTTTAATTTTGGACCGAGTTTCAGCCTGCATTGCCAGAATCAAGTTTGTTATGTGCTGAAACGCTGTTTTCTGACATTTCAGGCTCTGACTTCAAAAATCATGCAAAACACTTCTAACACCTTCAGATATGTTTCTCTGTGTTGCAAAATAGGTTTTATTCATGCACAGACTGCAATTTTAATATTGGACCGAGTTTCAGCTTGAATTGCCTGAACCAAGTTTGTTATGTGCTGAAACGCCGTTTTCTGACATTTCAGGCTCTAACTTCAAAAATCATGCAAAACACTTCTAACACCTTCAGATATGTTTCTCTGTGTTGCAAAATAGGTTTTATTCATGCACAGACTGCAATTTTTATTTTGGACCGAGTTTCAGCTTGAATTGCCTGAACCAAGTTTGTTCTGCGCTGAAACGCTGTTTTCTGACATTTCAGGCTCTAACTTCAAAAATCATGCAAAACACTTCTAACACCTTCAGATATGTTTCTCTGTGTTGCAAAATAGGTTTTATTCATGCACAGACTGCAATTTTAATTTTTGGACCGATTTTCAGCCTGCATTGCCAGAACCAAGTTTGTTATGTGCTGAAAAGCTGTTTTCTGACATTTCAGGCTCTAACTTCAAAAATCATGCAAAACACTTCTAACACCTTCAGATATGTTTCTCTGTGTTGCAAAATAGGTTTTATTCATGCACAGACTGCAATTTTAATTTTGGGCCGAGTTTCAGCTTGCATTGCCTGAACCAAGTTTGTTATGTGCTGAAACGCCGTTTTCTGACATTTCAGGCTCTAACTTCAAAAATCATGCAAAACACTTCTAACACCTTCAGATATGTTTCTCTGTGTTGCAAAATAGGTTTTATTCATGCACAGACTGCAATTTTAATTTTGGACCGAGTTTCAGCCTGCATTGCCAGAATCAAGTTTGTTATGTGCTGAAACGCTGTTTTCTGACATTTCAGGCTCTAACTTCAAAAATCATGCAAAACACTTCTAACACCTTCAGATATGTTTCTCTGTGTTGCAAAATAGGTTTTATTCATGCACAGACTGCAATTTTAATATTGGACCGAGTTTCAGCTTGCATTGCCTGAACCAAGTTTGTTCTGCGCTGAAACGCTGTTTTCTGACATTTCAGGGTCTAACTTCAAAAATCATGCAAAACACTTCTAACACCTTCAGATATGTTTCTCTGTGTTGCAAAATAGGTTTTATTCATGCACAGACTGCAAAGTTAAAGTGGGACCAAGATTCAGCTTGCATTGCCTGAACCAACTTTGTTCTGCGCTGAAACGCTGTTTTCTGACATTTCAGGGTCTAACTTCAAAAATCATGCAAAACACTTCTAACACCTTCAGATATGTTTCTCTGTGTTGCAAAATAGGTTTTATTCATGCACAGACTGCAAAGTTAAAGTGGGACCAAGATTCAGCTTGCATTGCCTGAACCAACTTTGTTCTGCGCTGTTTTCTGACATTTCAGGGTCTAACTTCAAAAATCATGCAAAACACTTCTAACACCTTCAGATATGTTTCTCTGTGTTGCAAAATAGGTTTTATTCATGCACAGAGTGTAAATTTAAAGTGGGACAGAGATTCAGCTTGCATTGCCTGAACCAACTTTGTTCTGCGCTGAAACACTGTTTTCTGACATTTCAGGGTCTAACTTCAAAAATCATGCAAAACACTTCTAACACCTTCAGATATGTTTCTCTGTGTTGCAAAATAGGTTTTATTCATGCACAGAGTGTAAATTTAAAGTGGGACAGAGATTCAGCTTGCATTGCCTGAACCAACTTTGTTCTGCGCTGAAAAGCTGTTTTCTGACATTTCAGGCTCTAACTTCAAAAATCATGCAAAACACTTCTAACACCTTCAGATATGTTTCTCTGTGTTGCAAAATAGGTTTTATTCATGCACAGACTGCAAAGTTAAAGTGGGACCAAGATTCAGCTTGCATTGCCTGAACCAACTTTGTTCTGCGCTGAAACGCTGTTTTCTGACATTTCAGGGTCTAACTTCAAAAATCATGCAAAACACTTCTAACACCTTCAGATATGTTTCTCTGTGTTGCAAAATAGGTTTTATTCATGCACAGACTGCAAAGTTAAAGTGGGACCAAGATTCAGCTTGCATTGCCTGAACCAACTTTGTTCTGCGCTGAAACGCTGTTTTCTGACATTTCAGGGTCTAACTTCAAAAATCATGCAAAACACTTCTAACACCTTCAGATATGTTTCTCTGTGTTGCAAAATAGGTTTTTTTCATGCACAGAGTGTAAATTTAAAGTGGGACAGAGATTCAGCTTGCATTGCCTGAACCAACTTTGTTCTGCGCTGATACACTGTTTTATGACATTTCAGGGTCTAACTTCAAAAATCATGCAAAACACTTCTAACACCTTCAGATATGTTTCTCTGTGTTGCAAAATAGGTTTTATTCATGCACAGAGTGTAAATTTAAAGTGGGACAGAGATTCAGCTTGCATTGCCTGAACCAACTTTGTTCTGCGCTGAAAAGCTGTTTTCTGACATTTCAGGGTCTAACTTCAAAAATCATGCAAAACACTTCTAACACCTTCAGATATGTTTCTCTGTGTTGCAAAATAGGTTTTATTCATGCACAGACTGCAAAGTTAAAGTGGGACCAAGATTCAGCTTGCATTGCCTGAACCAACTTTGTTCTGCGCTGAAACGCTGTTTTCTGACATTTCAGGGTCTAACTTCAAAAATCATGCAAAACACTTCTAACACCTTCAGATATGTTTCTCTGTGTTGCAAAATAGGTTTTTTTCATGCACAGAGTGTAAATTTAAAGTGGGACAGAGATTCAGCTTGCATTGCCTGAACCAACTTTGTTCTGCGCTGAAACGCTGTTTTCTGACATTTCAGGGTCTAACTTCAAAAATCATGCAAAACACTTCTAACACCTTCAGATATGTTTCTCTGTGTTGCAAAATAGCTTTTATTCATGCACAGAGTGTAAATTTAAAGTGGGACAGAGATTCAGCTTGCATTGCCTGAACCAACTTTGTTCTGCGCTGAAAAGCTGTTTTCTGACATTTCAGGGTCTAACTTCAAAAATCATGCAAAACACTTCTAACACCTTCAGATATGTTTCTCTGTGTTGCGAAATAGGTTTTATTCATGCACAGACTGCAAATTTAAAGTGGGACAGAGATTCAGCTTGCATTGCCTGAACCAACTTTGTTCTGCGCTGAAACGCTGTTTTCTGACATTTCAGGGTCTAACTTCAAAAATCATGCAAAACACTTCTAACACCTTCAGATATGTTTCTCTGTGTTGCAAAATAGGTTTTATTCATGCACAGAGTGTAAATTTAAAGTGGGACAGAGATCCAGCTTGCATTGCCTGAACCAACTTTGTTCTGCGCTGAAACGCTGTTTTCTGACATTTCAGGGTCTAACTTCAAAAATCATGCAAAACACTTCTAACACCTTCAGATATGTTTCTCTGTGTTGCAAAATAGGTTTTATTCATGCACAGACTGCAAAGTTAAAGTGGGACCAAGATTCAGCTTGCATTGCCTGAACCAACTTTGTTCTGCGCTGTTTTCTGACATTTCAGGGTCTAACTTCAAAAATCATGCAAAACACTTCTAACACCTTCAGATATGTTTCTCTGTGTTGCAAAATAGGTTTTATTCATGCACAGACTGCAAAGTTAAAGTGGGACCAAGATTCAGCTTGCATTGCCTGAACCAACTTTGTTCTACGCTGAAACGCTGTTTTCTGACATTTCAGGGTCTAACTTCAAAAATCATGCAAAACACTTCTAACACCTTCAGATATGTTTCTATGTGTTGCAAAATAGGTTTTTTTTCATGCACAGAGTGTAAATTTAAAGTGGGACAGAGATTCAGCTTGCATTGCCTGAACCAACTTTGTTCTGCGCTGTTTTCTGACATTTCAGGGTCTAACTTCAAAAATCATGCAAAACACTTCTAACACCTTCAGATATGTTTCTCTGTGTTGCAAAATAGGTTTTATTCATGCACAGAGTGTAAATTTAAAGTGGGACAGAGATTCAGCTTGCATTGCCTGAACCAACTTTGTTCTGCGCTGAAACGCTGTTTTCTGACATTTCAGGGTCTAACTTCAAAAATCATGCAAAACACTTCTAACACCTTCAGATATGTTTCTCTGTGTTGCAAAATAGGTTTTATTCATGCACAGACTGCAATTTTAATTTTGGACTGAGTTTCAGCCTGCATTGCCAGAATCAAGTTTGTTATGTGCTGAAAAGCTGTTTTCTGACATTTCAGGCTCTAACTTCAAAAATCATGCAAACACTTCTAACACCTTCAGATATGTTTCTCTGTGTTGCAAAATAGGTTTTATTCATGCACAGACTGCAATTTTAATTTTGGACCGAGTTTCAGCCTGCATTGCCAGAATCAAGTTTGTTATGTGCTGAAACGCTGTTTTCTGACATTTCAGGCTCTGACTTCAAAAATCATGCAAAACACTTCTAACACCTTCAGATATGTTTCTCTGTGTTGCAAAATAGGTTTTATTCATGCACAGACTGCAATTTTAATATTGGACCGAGTTTCAGCTTGAATTGCCTGAACCAAGTTTGTTATGTGCTGAAACGCCGTTTTCTGACATTTCAGGCTCTAACTTCAAAAATCATGCAAAACACTTCTAACACCTTCAGATATGTTTCTCTGTGTTGCAAAATAGGTTTTATTCATGCACAGACTGCAATTTTTATTTTGGACCGAGTTTCAGCTTGAATTGCCTGAACCAAGTTTGTTCTGCGCTGAAACGCTGTTTTCTGACATTTCAGGCTCTAACTTCAAAAATCATGCAAAACACTTCTAACACCTTCAGATATGTTTCTCTGTGTTGCAAAATAGGTTTTATTCATGCACAGACTGCAATTTTAATTTTTGGACCGATTTTCAGCCTGCATTGCCAGAACCAAGTTTGTTATGTGCTGAAAAGCTGTTTTCTGACATTTCAGGCTCTAACTTCAAAAATCATGCAAAACACTTCTAACACCTTCAGATATGTTTCTCTGTGTTGCAAAATAGGTTTTATTCATGCACAGACTGCAATTTTAATTTTGGGCCGAGTTTCAGCTTGCATTGCCTGAACCAAGTTTGTTATGTGCTGAAACGCCGTTTTCTGACATTTCAGGCTCTAACTTCAAAAATCATGCAAAACACTTCTAACACCTTCAGATATGTTTCTCTGTGTTGCAAAATAGGTTTTATTCATGCACAGACTGCAATTTTAATTTTGGACCGAGTTTCAGCCTGCATTGCCAGAATCAAGTTTGTTATGTGCTGAAACGCTGTTTTCTGACATTTCAGGCTCTAACTTCAAAAATCATGCAAAACACTTCTAACACCTTCAGATATGTTTCTCTGTGTTGCAAAATAGGTTTTATTCATGCACAGACTGCAATTTTAATATTGGACCGAGTTTCAGCTTGCATTGCCTGAACCAAGTTTGTTCTGCGCTGAAACGCTGTTTTCTGACATTTCAGGGTCTAACTTCAAAAATCATGCAAAACACTTCTAACACCTTCAGATATGTTTCTCTGTGTTGCAAAATAGGTTTTATTCATGCACAGAGTGTAAATTTAAAGTGGGACAGAGATTCAGCTTGCATTGCCTGAACCAACTTTGTTCTGCGCTGAAACGCTGTTTTCTGACATTTCAGGGTCTAACTTCAAAAATCATGCAAAACACTTCTAACACCTTCAGATATGTTTCTCTGTGTTGCAAAATAGGTTTTATTCATGCACAGACTGCAATTTTAATTTTGGACTGAGTTTCAGCCTGCATTGCCAGAATCAAGTTTGTTATGTGCTGAAACGCTGTTTTCTGACATTTCAGGCTCTAACTTCAAAAATCATGCAAAACACTTCTAACACCTTCAGATATGTTTCTCTGTGTTGCAAAATAGGTTTTATTCATGCACAGACTGCAATTTTAATTTTGGACCGAGTTTCAGCCTGCATTGCCAGAATCAAGTTTGTTATGTGCTGAAACGCTGTTTTCTGACATTTCAGGCTCTGACTTCAAAAATCATGCAAAACACTTCTAACACCTTCAGATATGTTTCTCTGTGTTGCAAAATAGGTTTTATTCATGCACAGACTGCAATTTTAATATTGGACCGAGTTTCAGCTTGCATTGCCTGAACCAAGTTTGTTCTGCGCTGAAACGCTGTTTTCTGACATTTCAGGGTCTAACTTCAAAAATCATGCAAAACACTTCTAACACCTTCAGATATGTTTCTCTGTGTTGCAAAATAGGTTTTATTCATGCACAGACTGCAAAGTTAAAGTGGGACCAAGATTCAGCTTGCATTGCCTGAACCAACTTTGTTCTGCGCTGTTTTCTGACATTTCAGGGTCTAACTTCAAAAATCATGCAAAACACTTCTAACACCTTCAGATATGTTTCTCTGTGTTGCAAAATAGGTTTTATTCATGCACAGAGTGTAAATTTAAAGTGGGACAGAGATTCAGCTTGCATTGCCTGAACCAACTTTGTTCTGCGCTGAAACACTGTTTTCTGACATTTCAGGGTCTAACTTCAAAAATCATGCAAAACACTTCTAACACCTTCAGATATGTTTCTCTGTGTTGCAAAATAGGTTTTATTCATGCACAGAGTGTAAATTTAAAGTGGGACAGAGATTCAGCTTGCATTGCCTGAACCAACTTTGTTCTGCGCTGAAAAGCTGTTTTCTGACATTTCAGGCTCTAACTTCAAAAATCATGCAAAACACTTCTAACACCTTCAGATATGTTTCTCTGTGTTGCAAAATAGGTTTTATTCATGCACAGACTGCAAAGTTAAAGTGGGACCAAGATTCAGCTTGCATTGCCTGAACCAACTTTGTTCTGCGCTGAAACGCTGTTTTCTGACATTTCAGGGTCTAACTTCAAAAATCATGCAAAACACTTCTAACACCTTCAGATATGTTTCTCTGTGTTGCAAAATAGGTTTTATTCATGCACAGACTGCAAAGTTAAAGTGGGACCAAGATTCAGCTTGCATTGCCTGAACCAACTTTGTTCTGCGCTGAAACGCTGTTTTCTGACATTTCAGGGTCTAACTTCAAAAATCATGCAAAACACTTCTAACACCTTCAGATATGTTTCTCTGTGTTGCAAAATAGGTTTTTTTCATGCACAGAGTGTAAATTTAAAGTGGGACAGAGATTCAGCTTGCATTGCCTGAACCAACTTTGTTCTGCGCTGAAAAGCTGTTTTCTGACATTTCAGGGTCTAACTTCAAAAATCATGCAAAACACTTCTAACACCTTCAGATATGTTTCTCTGTGTTGCGAAATAGGTTTTATTCATGCACAGACTGCAAATTTAAAGTGGGACAGAGATTCAGCTTGCATTGCCTGAACCAACTTTGTTCTGCGCTGAAACGCTGTTTTCTGACATTTCAGGGTCTAACTTCAAAAATCATGCAAAACACTTCTAACACCTTCAGATATGTTTCTCTGTGTTGCAAAATAGGTTTTATTCATGCACAGAGTGTAAATTTAAAGTGGGACAGAGATCCAGCTTGCATTGCCTGAACCAACTTTGTTCTGCGCTGAAACGCTGTTTTCTGACATTTCAGGGTCTAACTTCAAAAATCATGCAAAACACTTCTAACACCTTCAGATATGTTTCTCTGTGTTGCAAAATAGGTTTTATTCATGCACAGACTGCAAAGTTAAAGTGGGACCAAGATTCAGCTTGCATTGCCTGAACCAACTTTGTTCTGCGCTGTTTTCTGACATTTCAGGGTCTAACTTCAAAAATCATGCAAAACACTTCTAACACCTTCAGATATGTTTCTCTGTGTTGCAAAATAGGTTTTATTCATGCACAGACTGCAAAGTTAAAGTGGGACCAAGATTCAGCTTGCATTGCCTGAACCAACTTTGTTCTACGCTGAAACGCTGTTTTCTGACATTTCAGGGTCTAACTTCAAAAATCATGCAAAACACTTCTAACACCTTCAGATATGTTTCTATGTGTTGCAAAATAGGTTTTTTTTCATGCACAGAGTGTAAATTTAAAGTGGGACAGAGATTCAGCTTGCATTGCCTGAACCAACTTTGTTCTGCGCTGAAACGCTGTTTTCTGACATTTCAGGGTCTAACTTCAAAAATCATGCAAAACACTTCTAACACCTTCAGATATGTTTCTCTGTGTTGCAAAATAGGTTTTATTCATGCACAGACTGCAAAGTTAAAGTGGGACCAAGATTCAGCTTGCATTGCCTGAACCAACTTTGTTCTGCGCTGAAACGCTGTTTTCTGACATTTCAGGGTCTAACTTCAAAAATCATGCAAAACACTTCTAACACCTTCAGATATATTTCTCTGTGTTGCAAAATAGGTTTTATTCATGCACAGACTGCAAAGTTAAAGTGGGACCAAGATTCAGCTTGCATTGCCTGAACCAACTTTGTTCTGCGCTGTTTTCTGACATTTCAGGGTCTAACTTCAAAAATCATGCAAAACACTTCTAACACCTTCAGATATGTTTCTCTGTGTTGCAAAATAGGTTTTATTCATGCACAGAGTGTAAATTTAAAGTGGGACAGAGATTCAGCTTGCATTGCCTGAACCAACTTTGTTCTGCGCTGAAACGCTGTTTTCTGACATTTCAGGGTCTAACTTCAAAAATCATGCAAAACACTTCTAACACCTTCAGATATGTTTCTCTGTGTTGCAAAATAGGTTTTATTCATGCACAGACTGCAAAGTTAAAGTGGGACCAAGATTCAGCTTGCATTGCCTGAACCAACTTTGTTCTGCGCTGAAACGCTGTTTTCTGACATTTCAGGGTCTAACTTCAAAAATCATGCAAAACACTTCTAACACCTTCAGATATGTTTCTCTGTGTTGCAAAATAGGTTTTTTTCATGCACAGAGTGTAAATTTAAAGTGGGACAGAGATTCAGCTTGCATTGCCTGAACCAACTTTGTTCTGCGCTGAAACGCTGTTTTCTGACATTTCAGGGTCTAACTTCAAAAATCATGCAAAACACTTCTAACACCTTCAGATATGTTTCTCTGTGTTGCAAAATAGCTTTTATTCATGCACAGAGTGTAAATTTAAAGTGGGACAGAGATTCAGCTTGCATTGCCTGAACCAACTTTGTTCTGCGCTGAAAAGCTGTTTTCTGACATTTCAGGGTCTAACTTCAAAAATCATGCAAAACACTTCTAACACCTTCAGATATGTTTCTCTGTGTTGCGAAATAGGTTTTATTCATGCACAGACTGCAAATTTAAAGTGGGACAGAGATTCAGCTTGCATTGCCTGAACCAACTTTGTTCTGCGCTGAAACGCTGTTTTCTGACATTTCAGGGTCTAACTTCAAAAATCATGCAAAACACTTCTAACACCTTCAGATATGTTTCTCTGTGTTGCAAAATAGGTTTTATTCATGCACAGAGTGTAAATTTAAAGTGGGACAGAGATCCAGCTTGCATTGCCTGAACCAACTTTGTTCTGCGCTGAAACGCTGTTTTCTGACATTTCAGGGTCTAACTTCAAAAATCATGCAAAACACTTCTAACACCTTCAGATATGTTTCTCTGTGTTGCAAAATAGGTTTTATTCATGCACAGACTGCAAAGTTAAAGTGGGACCAAGATTCAGCTTGCATTGCCTGAACCAACTTTGTTCTGCGCTGTTTTCTGACATTTCAGGGTCTAACTTCAAAAATCATGCAAAACACTTCTAACACCTTCAGATATGTTTCTCTGTGTTGCAAAATAGGTTTTATTCATGCACAGACTGCAAAGTTAAAGTGGGACCAAGATTCAGCTTGCATTGCCTGAACCAACTTTGTTCTACGCTGAAACGCTGTTTTCTGACATTTCAGGGTCTAACTTCAAAAATCATGCAAAACACTTCTAACACCTTCAGATATGTTTCTATGTGTTGCAAAATAGGTTTTTTTTCATGCACAGAGTGTAAATTTAAAGTGGGACAGAGATTCAGCTTGCATTGCCTGAACCAACTTTGTTCTGCGCTGAAACGCTGTTTTCTGACATTTCAGGGTCTAACTTCAAAAATCATGCAAAACACTTCTAACACCTTCAGATATGTTTCTCTGTGTTGCAAAATAGGTTTTATTCATGCACAGACTGCAAAGTTAAAGTGGGACCAAGATTCAGCTTGCATTGCCTGAACCAACTTTGTTCTGCGCTGAAACGCTGTTTTCTGACATTTCAGGGTCTAACTTCAAAAATCATGCAAAACACTTCTAACACCTTCAGATATATTTCTCTGTGTTGCAAAATAGGTTTTATTCATGCACAGACTGCAAAGTTAAAGTGGGACCAAGATTCAGCTTGCATTGCCTGAACCAACTTTGTTCTGCGCTGTTTTCTGACATTTCAGGGTCTAACTTCAAAAATCATGCAAAACACTTCTAACACCTTCAGATATGTTTCTCTGTGTTGCAAAATAGGTTTTATTCATGCACAGAGTGTAAATTTAAAGTGGGACAGAGATTCAGCTTGCATTGCCTGAACCAACTTTGTTCTGCGCTGAAACGCTGTTTTCTGACATTTCAGGGTCTAACTTCAAAAATCATGCAAAACACTTCTAACACCTTCAGATATGTTTCTCTGTGTTGCAAAATAGGTTTTATTCATGCACAGACTGCAATTTTAATTTTGGACTGAGTTTCAGCCTGCATTGCCAGAATCAAGTTTGTTATGTGCTGAAACGCTGTTTTCTGACATTTCAGGCTCTAACTTCAAAAATCATGCAAAACACTTCTAACACCTTCAGATATGTTTCTCTGTGTTGCAAAATAGGTTTTATTCATGCACAGACTGCAATTTTAATTTTGGACCGAGTTTCAGCCTGCATTGCCAGAATCAAGTTTGTTATGTGCTGAAACGCTGTTTTCTGACATTTCAGGCTCTGACTTCAAAAATCATGCAAAACACTTCTAACACCTTCAGATATGTTTCTCTGTGTTGCAAAATAGGTTTTATTCATGCACAGACTGCAATTTTAATATTGGACCGAGTTTCAGCTTGCATTGCCTGAACCAAGTTTGTTCTGCGCTGAAACGCTGTTTTCTGACATTTCAGGGTCTAACTTCAAAAATCATGCAAAACACTTCTAACACCTTCAGATATGTTTCTCTGTGTTGCAAAATAGGTTTTATTCATGCACAGACTGCAAAGTTAAAGTGGGACCAAGATTCAGCTTGCATTGCCTGAACCAACTTTGTTCTGCGCTGTTTTCTGACATTTCAGGGTCTAACTTCAAAAATCATGCAAAACACTTCTAACACCTTCAGATATGTTTCTCTGTGTTGCAAAATAGGTTTTATTCATGCACAGAGTGTAAATTTAAAGTGGGACAGAGATTCAGCTTGCATTGCCTGAACCAACTTTGTTCTGCGCTGAAACACTGTTTTCTGACATTTCAGGGTCTAACTTCAAAAATCATGCAAAACACTTCTAACACCTTCAGATATGTTTCTCTGTGTTGCAAAATAGGTTTTATTCATGCACAGAGTGTAAATTTAAAGTGGGACAGAGATTCAGCTTGCATTGCCTGAACCAACTTTGTTCTGCGCTGAAAAGCTGTTTTCTGACATTTCAGGCTCTAACTTCAAAAATCATGCAAAACACTTCTAACACCTTCAGATATGTTTCTCTGTGTTGCAAAATAGGTTTTATTCATGCACAGACTGCAAAGTTAAAGTGGGACCAAGATTCAGCTTGCATTGCCTGAACCAACTTTGTTCTGCGCTGAAACGCTGTTTTCTGACATTTCAGGGTCTAACTTCAAAAATCATGCAAAACACTTCTAACACCTTCAGATATGTTTCTCTGTGTTGCAAAATAGGTTTTATTCATGCACAGACTGCAAAGTTAAAGTGGGACCAAGATTCAGCTTGCATTGCCTGAACCAACTTTGTTCTGCGCTGAAACGCTGTTTTCTGACATTTCAGGGTCTAACTTCAAAAATCATGCAAAACACTTCTAACACCTTCAGATATGTTTCTCTGTGTTGCAAAATAGGTTTTTTTCATGCACAGAGTGTAAATTTAAAGTGGGACAGAGATTCAGCTTGCATTGCCTGAACCAACTTTGTTCTGCGCTGAAAAGCTGTTTTCTGACATTTCAGGGTCTAACTTCAAAAATCATGCAAAACACTTCTAACACCTTCAGATATGTTTCTCTGTGTTGCGAAATAGGTTTTATTCATGCACAGACTGCAAATTTAAAGTGGGACAGAGATTCAGCTTGCATTGCCTGAACCAACTTTGTTCTGCGCTGAAACGCTGTTTTCTGACATTTCAGGGTCTAACTTCAAAAATCATGCAAAACACTTCTAACACCTTCAGATATGTTTCTCTGTGTTGCAAAATAGGTTTTATTCATGCACAGAGTGTAAATTTAAAGTGGGACAGAGATCCAGCTTGCATTGCCTGAACCAACTTTGTTCTGCGCTGAAACGCTGTTTTCTGACATTTCAGGGTCTAACTTCAAAAATCATGCAAAACACTTCTAACACCTTCAGATATGTTTCTCTGTGTTGCAAAATAGGTTTTATTCATGCACAGACTGCAAAGTTAAAGTGGGACCAAGATTCAGCTTGCATTGCCTGAACCAACTTTGTTCTGCGCTGTTTTCTGACATTTCAGGGTCTAACTTCAAAAATCATGCAAAACACTTCTAACACCTTCAGATATGTTTCTCTGTGTTGCAAAATAGGTTTTATTCATGCACAGACTGCAAAGTTAAAGTGGGACCAAGATTCAGC
Source organism: Garra rufa (assembly GCF_049309525.1). Taxonomy (NCBI): domain Eukaryota; kingdom Metazoa; phylum Chordata; class Actinopteri; order Cypriniformes; family Cyprinidae; genus Garra; species Garra rufa. Next base: position 7,552,573 of record NW_027394278.1, on the reverse strand, counting down.
TTGCATTGCCTGAACCAACTTTGTTCTACGCTGAAACGCTGTTTTCTGACATTTCAGGGTCTAACTTCAAAAATCATGCAAAACACTTCTAACACCTTCAGATATGTTTCTATGTGTTGCAAAATAGGTTTTTTTTCATGCACAGAGTGTAAATTTAAAGTGGGACAGAGATTCAGCTTGCATTGCCTGAACCAACTTTGTTCTGCGCTGAAACGCTGTTTTCTGACATTTCAGGGTCTAACTTCAAAAATCATGCAAAACACTTCTAACACCTTCAGATATGTTTCTCTGTGTTGCAAAATAGGTTTTATTCATGCACAGACTGCAAAGTTAAAGTGGGACCAAGATTCAGCTTGCATTGCCTGAACCAACTTTGTTCTGCGCTGAAACGCTGTTTTCTGACATTTCAGGGTCTAACTTCAAAAATCATGCAAAACACTTCTAACACCTTCAGATATATTTCTCTGTGTTGCAAAATAGGTTTTATTCATGCACAGACTGCAAAGTTAAAGTGGGACCAAGATTCAGCTTGCATTGCCTGAACCAACTTTGTTCTGCGCTGTTTTCTGACATTTCAGGGTCTAACTTCAAAAATCATGCAAAACACTTCTAACACCTTCAGATATGTTTCTCTGTGTTGCAAAATAGGTTTTATTCATGCACAGAGTGTAAATTTAAAGTGGGACAGAGATTCAGCTTGCATTGCCTGAACCAACTTTGTTCTGCGCTGAAACGCTGTTTTCTGACATTTCAGGGTCTAACTTCAAAAATCATGCAAAACACTTCTAACACCTTCAGATATGTTTCTCTGTGTTGCAAAATAGGTTTTATTCATGCACAGACTGCAAAGTTAAAGTGGGACCAAGATTCAGCTTGCATTGCCTGAACCAACTTTGTTCTGCGCTGAAACGCTGTTTTCTGACATTTCAGGGTCTAACTTCAAAAATCATGCAAAACACTTCTAACACCTTCAGATATGTTTCTCTGTGTTGCAAAATAGGTTTTTTTCATGCACAGAGTGTAAATTTAAAGTGGGACAGAGATTCAGCTTGCATTGCCTGAACCAACTTTGTTCTGCGCTGAAACGCTGTTTTCTGACATTTCAGGGTCTAACTTCAAAAATCATGCAAAACACTTCTAACACCTTCAGATATGTTTCTCTGTGTTGCAAAATAGCTTTTATTCATGCACAGAGTGTAAATTTAAAGTGGGACAGAGATTCAGCTTGCATTGCCTGAACCAACTTTGTTCTGCGCTGAAAAGCTGTTTTCTGACATTTCAGGGTCTAACTTCAAAAATCATGCAAAACACTTCTAACACCTTCAGATATGTTTCTCTGTGTTGCGAAATAGGTTTTATTCATGCACAGACTGCAAATTTAAAGTGGGACAGAGATTCAGCTTGCATTGCCTGAACCAACTTTGTTCTGCGCTGAAACGCTGTTTTCTGACATTTCAGGGTCTAACTTCAAAAATCATGCAAAACACTTCTAACACCTTCAGATATGTTTCTCTGTGTTGCAAAATAGGTTTTATTCATGCACAGAGTGTAAATTTAAAGTGGGACAGAGATCCAGCTTGCATTGCCTGAACCAACTTTGTTCTGCGCTGAAACGCTGTTTTCTGACATTTCAGGGTCTAACTTCAAAAATCATGCAAAACACTTCTAACACCTTCAGATATGTTTCTCTGTGTTGCAAAATAGGTTTTATTCATGCACAGACTGCAAAGTTAAAGTGGGACCAAGATTCAGCTTGCATTGCCTGAACCAACTTTGTTCTGCGCTGTTTTCTGACATTTCAGGGTCTAACTTCAAAAATCATGCAAAACACTTCTAACACCTTCAGATATGTTTCTCTGTGTTGCAAAATAGGTTTTATTCATGCACAGACTGCAAAGTTAAAGTGGGACCAAGATTCAGCTTGCATTGCCTGAACCAACTTTGTTCTACGCTGAAACGCTGTTTTCTGACATTTCAGGGTCTAACTTCAAAAATCATGCAAAACACTTCTAACACCTTCAGATATGTTTCTATGTGTTGCAAAATAGGTTTTTTTTCATGCACAGAGTGTAAATTTAAAGTGGGACAGAGATTCAGCTTGCATTGCCTGAACCAACTTTGTTCTGCGCTGAAACGCTGTTTTCTGACATTTCAGGGTCTAACTTCAAAAATCATGCAAAACACTTCTAACACCTTCAGATATGTTTCTCTGTGTTGCAAAATAGGTTTTATTCATGCACAGACTGCAAAGTTAAAGTGGGACCAAGATTCAGCTTGCATTGCCTGAACCAACTTTGTTCTGCGCTGAAACGCTGTTTTCTGACATTTCAGGGTCTAACTTCAAAAATCATGCAAAACACTTCTAACACCTTCAGATATATTTCTCTGTGTTGCAAAATAGGTTTTATTCATGCACAGACTGCAAAGTTAAAGTGGGACCAAGATTCAGCTTGCATTGCCTGAACCAACTTTGTTCTGCGCTGTTTTCTGACATTTCAGGGTCTAACTTCAAAAATCATGCAAAACACTTCTAACACCTTCAGATATGTTTCTCTGTGTTGCAAAATAGGTTTTATTCATGCACAGAGTGTAAATTTAAAGTGGGACAGAGATTCAGCTTGCATTGCCTGAACCAACTTTGTTCTGCGCTGAAACGCTGTTTTCTGACATTTCAGGGTCTAACTTCAAAAATCATGCAAAACACTTCTAACACCTTCAGATATGTTTCTCTGTGTTGCAAAATAGGTTTTATTCATGCACAGACTGCAATTTTAATTTTGGACTGAGTTTCAGCCTGCATTGCCAGAATCAAGTTTGTTATGTGCTGAAAAGCTGTTTTCTGACATTTCAGGCTCTAACTTCAAAAATCATGCAAACACTTCTAACACCTTCAGATATGTTTCTCTGTGTTGCAAAATAGGTTTTATTCATGCACAGACTGCAATTTTAATTTTGGACCGAGTTTCAGCCTGCATTGCCAGAATCAAGTTTGTTATGTGCTGAAACGCTGTTTTCTGACATTTCAGGCTCTGACTTCAAAAATCATGCAAAACACTTCTAACACCTTCAGATATGTTTCTCTGTGTTGCAAAATAGGTTTTATTCATGCACAGACTGCAATTTTAATATTGGACCGAGTTTCAGCTTGAATTGCCTGAACCAAGTTTGTTATGTGCTGAAACGCCGTTTTCTGACATTTCAGGCTCTAACTTCAAAAATCATGCAAAACACTTCTAACACCTTCAGATATGTTTCTCTGTGTTGCAAAATAGGTTTTATTCATGCACAGACTGCAATTTTTATTTTGGACCGAGTTTCAGCTTGAATTGCCTGAACCAAGTTTGTTCTGCGCTGAAACGCTGTTTTCTGACATTTCAGGCTCTAACTTCAAAAATCATGCAAAACACTTCTAACACCTTCAGATATGTTTCTCTGTGTTGCAAAATAGGTTTTATTCATGCACAGACTGCAATTTTAATTTTTGGACCGATTTTCAGCCTGCATTGCCAGAACCAAGTTTGTTATGTGCTGAAAAGCTGTTTTCTGACATTTCAGGCTCTAACTTCAAAAATCATGCAAAACACTTCTAACACCTTCAGATATGTTTCTCTGTGTTGCAAAATAGGTTTTATTCATGCACAGACTGCAATTTTAATTTTGGGCCGAGTTTCAGCTTGCATTGCCTGAACCAAGTTTGTTATGTGCTGAAACGCCGTTTTCTGACATTTCAGGCTCTAACTTCAAAAATCATGCAAAACACTTCTAACACCTTCAGATATGTTTCTCTGTGTTGCAAAATAGGTTTTATTCATGCACAGACTGCAATTTTAATTTTGGACCGAGTTTCAGCCTGCATTGCCAGAATCAAGTTTGTTATGTGCTGAAACGCTGTTTTCTGACATTTCAGGCTCTAACTTCAAAAATCATGCAAAACACTTCTAACACCTTCAGATATGTTTCTCTGTGTTGCAAAATAGGTTTTATTCATGCACAGACTGCAATTTTAATATTGGACCGAGTTTCAGCTTGCATTGCCTGAACCAAGTTTGTTCTGCGCTGAAACGCTGTTTTCTGACATTTCAGGGTCTAACTTCAAAAATCATGCAAAACACTTCTAACACCTTCAGATATGTTTCTCTGTGTTGCAAAATAGGTTTTATTCATGCACAGAGTGTAAATTTAAAGTGGGACAGAGATTCAGCTTGCATTGCCTGAACCAACTTTGTTCTGCGCTGAAACGCTGTTTTCTGACATTTCAGGGTCTAACTTCAAAAATCATGCAAAACACTTCTAACACCTTCAGATATGTTTCTCTGTGTTGCAAAATAGGTTTTATTCATGCACAGACTGCAATTTTAATTTTGGACTGAGTTTCAGCCTGCATTGCCAGAATCAAGTTTGTTATGTGCTGAAACGCTGTTTTCTGACATTTCAGGCTCTAACTTCAAAAATCATGCAAAACACTTCTAACACCTTCAGATATGTTTCTCTGTGTTGCAAAATAGGTTTTATTCATGCACAGACTGCAATTTTAATTTTGGACCGAGTTTCAGCCTGCATTGCCAGAATCAAGTTTGTTATGTGCTGAAACGCTGTTTTCTGACATTTCAGGCTCTGACTTCAAAAATCATGCAAAACACTTCTAACACCTTCAGATATGTTTCTCTGTGTTGCAAAATAGGTTTTATTCATGCACAGACTGCAATTTTAATATTGGACCGAGTTTCAGCTTGCATTGCCTGAACCAAGTTTGTTCTGCGCTGAAACGCTGTTTTCTGACATTTCAGGGTCTAACTTCAAAAATCATGCAAAACACTTCTAACACCTTCAGATATGTTTCTCTGTGTTGCAAAATAGGTTTTATTCATGCACAGACTGCAAAGTTAAAGTGGGACCAAGATTCAGCTTGCATTGCCTGAACCAACTTTGTTCTGCGCTGAAACGCTGTTTTCTGACATTTCAGGGTCTAACTTCAAAAATCATGCAAAACACTTCTAACACCTTCAGATATGTTTCTCTGTGTTGCAAAATAGGTTTTATTCATGCACAGACTGCAAAGTTAAAGTGGGACCAAGATTCAGCTTGCATTGCCTGAACCAACTTTGTTCTGCGCTGTTTTCTGACATTTCAGGGTCTAACTTCAAAAATCATGCAAAACACTTCTAACACCTTCAGATATGTTTCTCTGTGTTGCAAAATAGGTTTTATTCATGCACAGAGTGTAAATTTAAAGTGGGACAGAGATTCAGCTTGCATTGCCTGAACCAACTTTGTTCTGCGCTGAAACACTGTTTTCTGACATTTCAGGGTCTAACTTCAAAAATCATGCAAAACACTTCTAACACCTTCAGATATGTTTCTCTGTGTTGCAAAATAGGTTTTATTCATGCACAGAGTGTAAATTTAAAGTGGGACAGAGATTCAGCTTGCATTGCCTGAACCAACTTTGTTCTGCGCTGAAAAGCTGTTTTCTGACATTTCAGGCTCTAACTTCAAAAATCATGCAAAACACTTCTAACACCTTCAGATATGTTTCTCTGTGTTGCAAAATAGGTTTTATTCATGCACAGACTGCAAAGTTAAAGTGGGACCAAGATTCAGCTTGCATTGCCTGAACCAACTTTGTTCTGCGCTGAAACGCTGTTTTCTGACATTTCAGGGTCTAACTTCAAAAATCATGCAAAACACTTCTAACACCTTCAGATATGTTTCTCTGTGTTGCAAAATAGGTTTTATTCATGCACAGACTGCAAAGTTAAAGTGGGACCAAGATTCAGCTTGCATTGCCTGAACCAACTTTGTTCTGCGCTGAAACGCTGTTTTCTGACATTTCAGGGTCTAACTTCAAAAATCATGCAAAACACTTCTAACACCTTCAGATATGTTTCTCTGTGTTGCAAAATAGGTTTTTTTCATGCACAGAGTGTAAATTTAAAGTGGGACAGAGATTCAGCTTGCATTGCCTGAACCAACTTTGTTCTGCGCTGAAAAGCTGTTTTCTGACATTTCAGGGTCTAACTTCAAAAATCATGCAAAACACTTCTAACACCTTCAGATATGTTTCTCTGTGTTGCGAAATAGGTTTTATTCATGCACAGACTGCAAATTTAAAGTGGGACAGAGATTCAGCTTGCATTGCCTGAACCAACTTTGTTCTGCGCTGAAACGCTGTTTTCTGACATTTCAGGGTCTAACTTCAAAAATCATGCAAAACACTTCTAACACCTTCAGATATGTTTCTCTGTGTTGCAAAATAGGTTTTATTCATGCACAGAGTGTAAATTTAAAGTGGGACAGAGATCCAGCTTGCATTGCCTGAACCAACTTTGTTCTGCGCTGAAACGCTGTTTTCTGACATTTCAGGGTCTAACTTCAAAAATCATGCAAAACACTTCTAACACCTTCAGATATGTTTCTCTGTGTTGCAAAATAGGTTTTATTCATGCACAGACTGCAAAGTTAAAGTGGGACCAAGATTCAGCTTGCATTGCCTGAACCAACTTTGTTCTGCGCTGTTTTCTGACATTTCAGGGTCTAACTTCAAAAATCATGCAAAACACTTCTAACACCTTCAGATATGTTTCTCTGTGTTGCAAAATAGGTTTTATTCATGCACAGACTGCAAAGTTAAAGTGGGACCAAGATTCAGCTTGCATTGCCTGAACCAACTTTGTTCTACGCTGAAACGCTGTTTTCTGACATTTCAGGGTCTAACTTCAAAAATCATGCAAAACACTTCTAACACCTTCAGATATGTTTCTATGTGTTGCAAAATAGGTTTTTTTTCATGCACAGAGTGTAAATTTAAAGTGGGACAGAGATTCAGCTTGCATTGCCTGAACCAACTTTGTTCTGCGCTGAAACGCTGTTTTCTGACATTTCAGGGTCTAACTTCAAAAATCATGCAAAACACTTCTAACACCTTCAGATATGTTTCTCTGTGTTGCAAAATAGGTTTTATTCATGCACAGACTGCAAAGTTAAAGTGGGACCAAGATTCAGCTTGCATTGCCTGAACCAACTTTGTTCTGCGCTGAAACGCTGTTTTCTGACATTTCAGGGTCTAACTTCAAAAATCATGCAAAACACTTCTAACACCTTCAGATATATTTCTCTGTGTTGCAAAATAGGTTTTATTCATGCACAGACTGCAAAGTTAAAGTGGGACCAAGATTCAGCTTGCATTGCCTGAACCAACTTTGTTCTGCGCTGTTTTCTGACATTTCGGGGTCTAACTTCAAAAATCATGCAAAACACTTCTAACACCTTCAGATATGTTTCTCTGTGTTGCAAAATAGGTTTTATTCATGCACAGAGTGTAAATTTAAAGTGGGACAGAGATTCAGCTTGCATTGCCTGAACCAACTTTGTTCTGCGCTGAAACGCTGTTTTCTGACATTTCAGGGTCTAACTTCAAAAATCATGCAAAACACTTCTAACACCTTCAGATATGTTTCTCTGTGTTGCAAAATAGGTTTTATTCATGCACAGACTGCAATTTTAATTTTGGACTGAGTTTCAGCCTGCATTGCCAGAATCAAGTTTGTTATGTGCTGAAACGCTGTTTTCTGACATTTCAGGCTCTAACTTCAAAAATCATGCAAACACTTCTAACACCTTCAGATATGTTTCTCTGTGTTGCAAAATAGGTTTTATTCATGCACAGACTGCAATTTTAATTTTGGACCGAGTTTCAGCCTGCATTGCCAGAATCAAGTTTGTTATGTGCTGAAACGCTGTTTTCTGACATTTCAGGCTCTGACTTCAAAAATCATGCAAAACACTTCTAACACCTTCAGATATGTTTCTCTGTGTTGCAAAATAGGTTTTATTCATGCACAGACTGCAATTTTAATATTGGACCGAGTTTCAGCTTGAATTGCCTGAACCAAGTTTGTTATGTGCTGAAACGCCGTTTTCTGACATTTCAGGCTCTAACTTCAAAAATCATGCAAAACACTTCTAACACCTTCAGATATGTTTCTCTGTGTTGCAAAATAGGTTTTATTCATGCACAGACTGCAATTTTTATTTTGGACCGAGTTTCAGCTTGAATTGCCTGAACCAAGTTTGTTCTGCGCTGAAACGCTGTTTTCTGACATTTCAGGCTCTAACTTCAAAAATCATGCAAAACACTTCTAACACCTTCAGATATGTTTCTCTGTGTTGCAAAATAGGTTTTATTCATGCACAGACTGCAATTTTAATTTTTGGACCGATTTTCAGCCTGCATTGCCAGAACCAAGTTTGTTATGTGCTGAAAAGCTGTTTTCTGACATTTCAGGCTCTAACTTCAAAAATCATGCAAAACACTTCTAACACCTTCAGATATGTTTCTCTGTGTTGCAAAATAGGTTTTATTCATGCACAGACTGCAATTTTAATTTTGGGCCGAGTTTCAGCTTGCATTGCCTGAACCAAGTTTGTTATGTGCTGAAACGCCGTTTTCTGACATTTCAGGCTCTAACTTCAAAAATCATGCAAAACACTTCTAACACCTTCAGATATGTTTCTCTGTGTTGCAAAATAGGTTTTATTCATGCACAGACTGCAATTTTAATTTTGGACCGAGTTTCAGCCTGCATTGCCAGAATCAAGTTTGTTATGTGCTGAAAAGCTGTTTTCTGACATTTCAGGGTCTAACTTCAAAAATCATGCAAAACACTTCTAACACCTTCAGATATGTTTCTCTGTGTTGCAAAATAGGTTTTTTTCATGCACAGAGTGTTAATTTAAAGTGGGACAGAGATTCAGCTTGCATTGCCTGAACCAACTTTGTTCTGCGCTGATACACTGTTTTATGACATTTCAGGGTCTAACTTCAAAAATCATGCAAAACACTTCTAACACCTTCAGATATGTTTCTCTGTGTTGCAAAATAGGTTTTATTCATGCACAGAGTGTAAATTTAAAGTGGGACAGAGATTCAGCTTGCATTGCCTGAACCAACTTTGTTCTGCGCTGAAAAGCTGTTTTCTGACATTTCAGGGTCTAACTTCAAAAATCATGCAAAACACTTCTAACACCTTCAGATATGTTTCTCTGTGTTGCAAAATAGGTTTTATTCATGCACAGACTGCAAAGTTAAAGTGGGACCAAGATTCAGCTTGCATTGCCTGAACCAACTTTGTTCTGCGCTGAAACGCTGTTTTCTGACATTTCAGGGTCTAACTTCAAAAATCATGCAAAACACTTCTAACACCTTCAGATATGTTTCTCTGTGTTGCAAAATAGGTTTTTTTCATGCACAGAGTGTAAATTTAAAGTGGGACAGAGATTCAGCTTGCATTGCCTGAACCAACTTTGTTCTGCGCTGAAACGCTGTTTTCTGACATTTCAGGGTCTAACTTCAAAAATCATGCAAAACACTTCTAACACCTTCAGATATGTTTCTCTGTGTTGCAAAATAGCTTTTATTCATGCACAGAGTGTAAATTTAAAGTGGGACAGAGAAGCTTGCATTGCCTGAACCAACTTTGTTCTGCGCTGAAAAGCTGTTTTCTGACATTTCAGGGTCTAACTTCAAAAATCATGCAAAACACTTCTAACACCTTCAGATATGTTTCTCTGTGTTGCGAAATAGGTTTTATTCATGCACAGACTGCAAATTTAAAGTGGGACAGAGATTCAGCTTGCATTGCCTGAACCAACTTTGTTCTGCGCTGAAACGCTGTTTTCTGACATTTCAGGGTCTAACTTCAAAAATCATGCAAAACACTTCTAACACCTTCAGATATGTTTCTCTGTGTTGCAAAATAGGTTTTATTCATGCACAGAGTGTAAATTTAAAGTGGGACAGAGATCCAGCTTGCATTGCCTGAACCAACTTTGTTCTGCGCTGAAACGCTGTTCCCTTCCGGGAACTCGAGCCGCGTCAGGAACGCTATGGGGAACGCCATTGGCGGGCCGCACTCTGAACTATGTCTAACAACCAATGAATGACGGGGGTGACGTCACAGGCGCGGTGACGTCACCAACCAGGAAGTATAAAGCACGTGCGTTTGAAGCCGGCGGCAGCTTTTGTCATTCAGCGAGAGCGCTCTGTGTCTGTGTCTGTCTGTATCATACTGCTGTTTTTCGTGTCCAGTTTGACACAATTTTATTTGAGTAGTATGGCTACACAACAACCTAGCAAAAAAGAGAGTTTGATGGCGGTTAAGCGCCCGCATAGGCAGTGTGTCCCTCCTTGCCAACGCTTCATTGTTGGTGGGGATACACACAGCCTATGTGTGGTTTGCTTGGGAGCGGAGCACGCACAGTCAGCCCTCGAAAAGGCTGGCTGTACGCACTGTGATCGCTTGCCGGTGCGTGTGCTTCGTTCCCGGAAAGCCCTCTTTGAGGAGGGGGCTTTCACTAGCGTGCCCCGTGGGTCTGGCCCCGCTGCCGCCGAGGCGGAGCGGCGGCTGCACTCGTGGGGCTCGCAGCTCGATCTGCTGGAGGGTATGGAGACGGGTGACCCCCTATCTCCGCCCTCACTCAGCGGATCGAGCGATCTCCTCCTGGATGTGGAAGCCCGCGCTGCGGTTTCTTCCCCCCGGGAGGAGGTCCCCGAGTTCCTCTTGTCTTCCTCCGAGGAGGTTGACATTGAAAGTATAACAGAGGAACCACAACCGCCATCACGCTCGCCTCACTATGAGGAGCTCGTCGAGGTGCTGACTAATGCGGTAGCCAAACTGCACATTACATGGCCCGCAGAACAAAATCCCCCTCATGAGCCGCAGCGAAGCCGGTTAGATGACCGCTTCCTGCGGACGAAGTCAGCACCTCCAAAACGGAGCCTTCCCTTTTTCCCCGATCTCCACCAAGAGCTAGCGAGATCGTGGGAAAAGCCATACTCTTCCCGTCTCTTCTCCCCTGCCGAAAATTATGGAAATGTGGGGGGGGCAGAGGAGTATGGCTATAGGGCGATGCCACGGGTCGAACAGACGCTTGCGGGCTATCTGTCCCCCGGTTCGGCATCGTCCTTGAAGGCTCCGTCCTTGCCCACCAGGCCTCTTAAAGTTACTTCCGGCCTGATGGGTAAGGCATACACGGCAGCAGGTCAAGCAGGGTCTTGCCTCCACACTATGGGCATCCTGCAAGCCTACCAGGCTGACCTACTGAAGGAGTTCAGCAGCGGCGAGGAAGTAAGCGTCACAGAGATGCAAAGAACCGCAGATCTCGCTCTCCGCGCCACCAGGGAGGCCGCCCGTGCTGTTGGGCGGTCTATGGCAGCCCTGGTGGCCGCGGAGAGGCATCTCTGGCTGACCCTGTCCGACGTAAAAGAAAAGGACAGGGTCACGCTTCTGGACGCCCCCCTGCAACCATCTGGCCTCTTTGGTGCCGCGGTTGATACCGTTGTGGCTAGGCACCAGGAGGCCCGCAAGCAGGCGGCGGCATTCAGAACATTCCTTCCTCGCCGCGTGTTCTCCTCTGAGGCTGCTGCACCATCTAAGAAGCAGCCTCAGCCGTGTACGAGCTCCCATCGTGAGGCACAGAAACAGAGCGTTGCTGCCCGTGCTCCCCCGGCCCAGCCTAGGGGACCCGGAAAGCGACGCTCTAAGTCGGGGGCTTCCAAGACCAAGAGGCCTGACCTGAGGGTCGTCCTCCAGTCAAGGAAGTCCTCGGCTAAGCGGCCCTGACGGTTGTGGTTCAGGGCCGTTGAGGGCAGCCCCTCTCGAGGGGGTCTGCACCGTACCTCCAGGTGCGGGTTTCAGACCCCTTCGTGGCCCTCAGGAGATGAGTCAGCTAACCCTGCCAGTGTTACAGGGCGCGGCTATCTCCCGCGAGCATCCTCTAGCTGTTCCGCCCGGAAACGTAGCGGCCCTGGAGAGTTCGCAGCCCCCGCGGGGGTCTCTCGAAGAGCTAGTTCAGGAGCTTCCTGCCAGTTCGCTGTTACAGGTCTCCGAGTTAGCTCCTCGAGCAAATCCAGACACCAGTCTCGAGAGGCTGGTACCCTTAGTGAACTTTCTGGCAGCGTGGAAACTACTGCCAAGAGTCTCAGATTGGGTCCTGCGTACTGTAGAGAAAGGTTATGCTATCCAGTTCGGCGCCACGCCGCCACCTTTCAGTGGGGTTTTTCCAACTTTAGTAAGCCCCGAGCAGGGTCTGGTGATGGAACAAGAGGTAGAAACTCTTCTGAGGAAGGAGGCCATCGAGGTGGTCCCTCCTCAAGACAGGGAATCCGGGTTCTACAGCCGGTACTTCATTGTTCCGAAGAAGGATGGGGGGCTTCGGCCCATCTTAGATCTCAGGCTGCTAAATCGTTCAGTCAGGAAGCTGAAATTCAAGATGCTTACTGTCAGGCAGGTCGTGTCTCAAATCAGGTCCGAGGACTGGTTTGTCACGATAGATCTAAAAGACGCTTATTTTCACGTCTCCATCCTTCCTCAGCACAGGAAGTATCTCAGGTTCGCTTTCAGGGGCAAAGCTTACCAATACAGGGTGCTTCCTTTCGGCCTAGCTCTCTCACCCCGCACTTTCACGAAGTGTGTGGATGCTGCTCTGGCTCCGCTGCGACTCCAGGGCATCCGCATACTCAACTACATAGACGACTGGCTCATCCTAGCCAGCTCGGAGCAGTTAGCGGTTCAGCATCGAGGTGCTGTTCTCGCTCACATGAAAGAATTGGGGTTGAGACTCAACGCCAAGAAGAGTGTGCTCTCTCCACTACAGAAGACCACTTACTTAGGCGTAGTGTGGGACTCGGTCTCCATGCAGGCACGCATGTCTCCTGCACGAGTCGATTCCATACTGACTGCAGTGAATGCAGTAAAGCTAGGCCAGTCACTCACTGTCAAACAGTTTCAAGTACTGTTAGGTCTTATGGCAGCCGCTTCCAACGTGATACCTTTTGGACTGCTGCACATGAGACCACTACAGTGGTGGCTCAGGACCAGGGGGTTCTCCCCGAGGGGAAACCCATTCCGCAAGATCAAGGTCACGCGGCGCTGCCTACGTGCCTTGGCCATGTGGAGGAAACCCTGGTTCCTCTCTCAGGGACCGGTTCTGGGAGCGCCCGGTCGCCGCATCACGCTAGCGACCGACGCTTCCCTTACCGGTTGGGGAGCGGTCATGCGTGGCCGCTCAGCCCAAGGCCTATGGAGTGCCCACCATCTCTCGTGGCACATAAACCGCTTAGAGATGCTGGCAGTATTCCTGGCCCTAAAGAGGTTTCTCCCAGACCTAAGAAACAAACATGTGCTGGTCCGTACAGACAGCACTGCGGTGGTTTACTACATAAACCACCAAGGAGGACTCCGCTCACGCCCCTTGTACAAGCTGGCGTACCGGATACTCCTTTGGTCTCAAGAGAAATTCCTCTCCCTGAGAGCAGTCCATATTCCTGGACATCTGAATGTGGGAGCAGACGTCCTGTCAAGGCAGGGGCCGAGGCCCGGGGAATGGATGCTTCACCCAGAGGTGGTGAAGCAGATCTGGAGAGTGTTTGGCCAGGCTCAGGTGGACCTGTTTGCGACTCAGGAGACATCGCACTGTCCCCTCTGGTACTCTCTAGTTCATCCAGCTCCACTGGGGCTGGATGCCATGGCACAGACGTGGCCGAGGCTGCGTCTGTACGCCTTTCCCCCGATCGCTCTGCTCCCGGGAGTTCTGGAACGGGTCCGTCGGTTTCAAGTGCGGCTGCTACTAGTAGCCCCGTACTGGCCGGCACGAGTATGGTTCTCGGACCTGGTATCTCTCCTAGACGGCTCTCCGTGGGAGATTCCCGTCAGGAGGGACCTCCTGTCTCAGGCTGGGGGCGCAATATGCCACCCCCACCCAGAGAGGTGGAGGTTATGGGTGTGGCCCCTGAGGGGGCACAACTCATAGGAGCGGGTCTCTCAACCGAGGTTGTTGAGACCCTTCTCCAATCCAGAGCTCCCTCTACGAGGAAACTGTATGGCCTTAAGTGGAACTTATTCGCGAGATGGTGCCGCGAGCGCCACCTGGACCCAGTCAACTGCCCGGTCGGTACAGTTCTGGAGTTCCTACAGTCTCGCCTATCCGCAGGGCTAGCTCACTCCACTCTAAAGGTATACGTGGCGGCCATAAGTGCCTACCACGCCCCTTTAGGTGGCCTCTCAGTAGGTAGAGAGCCCTTGGTCATACGGTTCCTCCGCGGTGCGCTCAGGCTGAGGCCTCGAGTGACACCCAGGGTCCCCACGTGGGACCTCGCTGTGGTGCTAGAAGCTCTCTGCAAGCCTCCATTCGAGCCCTTAGAGGAGTCTACGGATCGCGCCCTCACAGTTAAGACGGCGCTCCTGTTAGCACTCACCTCCCTCAAGAGAGTAGGCGATCTGCAGGCCCTTTCAGTGGCCCCATCTCATTTAGAGTTTGCCCCAGGGATGGCCAAGGCCTTTCTATATCCCAGGGTCGGGTACGTCCCGAAGGTCCCCTCCCTAGCACCGCAGCCAGTAACGCTGCAGGCGTTCTATCCTCCTCCATACGTGGAGCCAGGTCACAGGAAGTTAAACTGCATGTGCCCAGTCAGAGCTTTAGACGCATACGTCCACAGAGCTGCCACGTGGCGTAAAACAGAGCAACTGTTTGGATCATCGATGCCATAACTACTGCTTACGAGTCCTCTGATCTCCCCTCACCGTTGGGACTCAAGGCTCACTCTACTCGGGGCATGAGTGCCTCGAGAGCTCTGACGGCAGGTGTCCCAATACAAGACATCTGCAATGCTGCGGGTTGGTCCACGCCCCTAACATTCGTTAGGTATTACGAGCTCGACCTCAGAGCCGCTCCAGGCTCGGCTGTACTCTCGGCCTAGTGCGCTAGGCCTAGAGGGGCAGCCACCTCCCTAGCCAGGAGGAGACTTCTCAAGGCGCATTCTTTCTGCGGAAAGAAGAGAAGTCGTTTCGCCACTCATAAGAGATCTGCAAAACTTTACCCCTTTTGTCCGTGAAAGCTAGACAAAAGCCCTTTCAGTCCCTCTTGTCCTGGCAGAACCCCCAGACAAAGGACTAAGACCCCTCGTGAGCCCGAGGGCCGAGGGGTGCCTCTCGCACTGGCTGGCGAACCAGGCAGAGGTCACGGTTCTCGTGTGCCCGAGGGCCGAGAACTGTACAGCCCTCTTGTCCGCGGAATGCTAGACAATGGCTTAATTCTCCTCGTGTTCTGACGCAGGATGCTATCAGACCGAGTGTACTCCGGTCCCTCTGGTTTCTGGCTTTCCCCAGACCAAGGACTAAGACTCCTCGTCTGCCTTCACAGAAGGCCGAGGAGTGCCTCATGCACTGGCTGGCTACCAGGCAGAGGCACCTACTGTCTTCCCCGTGAGCCCGAGGGCCGGGGATTGCAGTGCCCTCTTGTCCGCGTAATGCTAGACAATGGCTTATTCCCTCGCGTCCTGGCGGAGCTCCAGGCCGAGCCTTGGATCCCTCTTGTTCTGGCTGAACCCCCAGACAAAGGATCACCCTCTCCTCGTGTGCCCGAGGGCCGAGGAGCCTTGAGGTCGAGCTCACCGTCCTCGTGGGTCTGCGGACCGAGGACTTCCCACACCATCTGTCCGCCGAGTGCTAGACAGTGGTCATTCGGTCCCTCTTGTTCTGGCTAACTCCCAGACAAAGGACTAAGACTCTGCGTGTGCCTGAGGGCCGTGGAGTACCTCTCGTTCTGGCTGGCGACCAGACAGAGGAAGACTACCATTCCTCGTGTGCCCGAGGGCCGAGGACTACAGGGCCTTCTTGTCCGCGGAATGCTAGACAAGGGCTCTCTCTTTTTCCACCCTGGTTGAGCAGACACTCGCAGGGCTCGGAAATTATGGGGGCGTTGGTAGTCTCGTTCCCCATAGCGTTCCTGACGCGGCTCGAGTTCCCGGAAGGGAACGTCTCGGGTTACTATTGTAACCTTAGTTCCCTGAGGGAACGAGACGCCGCGTCTCGGACCATAATTCCCGCACCCTGCGGCGCTCGCTTCATTCCTAAAAGAGCTGCCGCCGGCTTCAAACGCACGTGCTTTATACTTCCTGGTTGGTGACGTCACCGCGCCTGTGACGTCACCCCCGTCATTCATTGGTTGTTAGACATAGTTCAGAGTGCGGCCCGCCAATGGCGTTCCCCATAGCGTTCCTGACGCGGCGTCTCGTTCCCTCAGGGAACTAAGGTTACAATAGTAACCCGAGACGTTTTCTGACATTTCAGGGTCTAACTTCAAAAATCATGCAAAACACTTCTAACACCTTCAGATATGTTTCTCTGTGTTGCAAAATAGGTTTTATTCATGCACAGACTGCAAAGTTAAAGTGGGACCAAGATTCAGCTTGCATTGCCTGAACCAACTTTGTTCTGCGCTGTTTTCTGACATTTCAGGGTCTAACTTCAAAAATCATGCAAAACACTTCTAACACCTTCAGATATGTTTCTCTGTGTTGCAAAATAGGTTTTATTCATGCACAGACTGCAAAGTTAAAGTGGGACCAAGATTCAGCTTGCATTGCCTGAACCAACTTTGTTCTACGCTGAAACGCTGTTTTCTGACATTTCAGGGTCTAACTTCAAAAATCATGCAAAACACTTCTAACACCTTCAGATATGTTTCTATGTGTTGCAAAATAGGTTTTTTTTTCATGCACAGAGTGTAAATTTAAAGTGGGACAGAGATTCAGCTTGCATTGCCTGAACCAACTTTGTTCTGCGCTGAAACGCTGTTTTCTGACATTTCAGGGTCTAACTTCAAAAATCATGCAAAACACTTCTAACACCTTCAGATATGTTTCTCTGTGTTGCAAAATAGGTTTTATTCATGCACAGACTGCAAAGTTAAAGTGGGACCAAGATTCAGCTTGCATTGCCTGAACCAACTTTGTTCTGCGCTGAAACGCTGTTTTCTGACATTTCAGGGTCTAACTTCAAAAATCATGCAAAACACTTCTAACACCTTCAGATATATTTCTCTGTGTTGCAAAATAGGTTTTATTCATGCACAGACTGCAAAGTTAAAGTGGGACCAAGATTCAGCTTGCATTGCCTGAACCAACTTTGTTCTGCGCTGTTTTCTGACATTTCAGGGTCTAACTTCAAAAATCATGCAAAACACTTCTAACACCTTCAGATATGTTTCTCTGTGTTGCAAAATAGGTTTTATTCATGCACAGAGTGTAAATTTAAAGTGGGACAGAGATTCAGCTTGCATTGCCTGAACCAACTTTGTTCTGCGCTGAAACGCTGTTTTCTGACATTTCAGGGTCTAACTTCAAAAATCATGCAAAACACTTCTAACACCTTCAGATATGTTTCTCTGTGTTGCAAAATAGGTTTTACTCATGCACAGACTGCAATTTTAATTTTGGACTGAGTTTCAGCCTGCATTGCCAGAATCAAGTTTGTTATGTGCTGAAACGCTGTTTTCTGACATTTCAGGCTCTAACTTCAAAAATCATGCAAACACTTCTAACACCTTCAGATATGTTTCTCTGTGTTGCAAAATAGGTTTTATTCATGCACAGACTGCAATTTTAATTTTGGACCGAGTTTCAGCCTGCATTGCCAGAATCAAGTTTGTTATGTGCTGAAACGCTGTTTTCTGACATTTCAGGCTCTGACTTCAAAAATCATGCAAAACACTTCTAACACCTTCAGATATGTTTCTCTGTGTTGCAAAATAGGTTTTATTCATGCACAGACTGCAATTTTAATATTGGACCGAGTTTCAGCTTGAATTGCCTGAACCAAGTTTGTTATGTGCTGAAACGCCGTTTTCTGACATTTCAGGCTCTAACTTCAAAAATCATGCAAAACACTTCTAACACCTTCAGATATGTTTCTCTGTGTTGCAAAATAGGTTTTATTCATGCACAGACTGCAATTTTTATTTTGGACCGAGTTTCAGCTTGAATTGCCTGAACCAAGTTTGTTCTGCGCTGAAACGCTGTTTTCTGACATTTCAGGCTCTAACTTCAAAAATCATGCAAAACACTTCTAACACCTTCAGATATGTTTCTCTGTGTTGCAAAATAGGTTTTATTCATGCACAGACTGCAATTTTAATTTTTGGACCGATTTTCAGCCTGCATTGCCAGAACCAAGTTTGTTATGTGCTGAAAAGCTGTTTTCTGACATTTCAGGCTCTAACTTCAAAAATCATGCAAAACACTTCTAACACCTTCAGATATGTTTCTCTGTGTTGCAAAATAGGTTTTATTCATGCACAGACTGCAATTTTAATTTTGGGCCGAGTTTCAGCTTGCATTGCCTGAACCAAGTTTGTTATGTGCTGAAACGCCGTTTTCTGACATTTCAGGCTCTAACTTCAAAAATCATGCAAAACACTTCTAACACCTTCAGATATGTTTCTCTGTGTTGCAAAATAGGTTTTATTCATGCACAGACTGCAATTTTAATTTTGGACCGAGTTTCAGCCTGCATTGCCAGAATCAAGTTTGTTATGTGCTGAAACGCTGTTTTCTGACATTTCAGGCTCTAACTTCAAAAATCATGCAAAACACTTCTAACACCTTCAGATATGTTTCTCTGTGTTGCAAAATAGGTTTTATTCATGCACAGACTGCAATTTTAATATTGGACCGAGTTTCAGCTTGCATTGCCTGAACCAAGTTTGTTCTGCGCTGAAACGCTGTTTTCTGACATTTCAGGGTCTAACTTCAAAAATCATGCAAAACACTTCTAACACCTTCAGATATGTTTCTCTGTGTTGCAAAATAGGTTTTATTCATGCACAGAGTGTAAATTTAAAGTGGGACAGAGATTCAGCTTGCATTGCCTGAACCAACTTTGTTCTGCGCTGAAACGCTGTTTTCTGACATTTCAGGGTCTAACTTCAAAAATCATGCAAAACACTTCTAACACCTTCAGATATGTTTCTCTGTGTTGCAAAATAGGTTTTATTCATGCACAGACTGCAATTTTAATTTTGGACTGAGTTTCAGCCTGCATTGCCAGAATCAAGTTTGTTATGTGCTGAAACGCTGTTTTCTGACATTTCAGGCTCTAACTTCAAAAATCATGCAAAACACTTCTAACACCTTCAGATATGTTTCTCTGTGTTGCAAAATAGGTTTTATTCATGCACAGACTGCAATTTTAATTTTGGACCGAGTTTCAGCCTGCATTGCCAGAATCAAGTTTGTTATGTGCTGAAACGCTGTTTTCTGACATTTCAGGCTCTGACTTCAAAAATCATGCAAAACACTTCTAACACCTTCAGATATGTTTCTCTGTGTTGCAAAATAGGTTTTATTCATGCACAGACTGCAATTTTAATATTGGACCGAGTTTCAGCTTGCATTGCCTGAACCAAGTTTGTTCTGCGCTGAAACGCTGTTTTCTGACATTTCAGGGTCTAACTTCAAAAATCATGCAAAACACTTCTAACACCTTCAGATATGTTTCTCTGTGTTGCAAAATAGGTTTTATTCATGCACAGACTGCAAAGTTAAAGTGGGACCAAGATTCAGCTTGCATTGCCTGAACCAACTTTGTTCTGCGCTGAAACGCTGTTTTCTGACATTTCAGGGTCTAACTTCAAAAATCATGCAAAACACTTCTAACACCTTCAGATATGTTTCTCTGTGTTGCAAAATAGGTTTTATTCATGCACAGACTGCAAAGTTAAAGTGGGACCAAGATTCAGCTTGCATTGCCTGAACCAACTTTGTTCTGCGCTGTTTTCTGACATTTCAGGGTCTAACTTCAAAAATCATGCAAAACACTTCTAACACCTTCAGATATGTTTCTCTGTGTTGCAAAATAGGTTTTATTCATGCACAGAGTGTAAATTTAAAGTGGGACAGAGATTCAGCTTGCATTGCCTGAACCAACTTTGTTCTGCGCTGAAACACTGTTTTCTGACATTTCAGGGTCTAACTTCAAAAATCATGCAAAACACTTCTAACACCTTCAGATATGTTTCTCTGTGTTGCAAAATAGGTTTTATTCATGCACAGAGTGTAAATTTAAAGTGGGACAGAGATTCAGCTTGCATTGCCTGAACCAACTTTGTTCTGCGCTGAAAAGCTGTTTTCTGACATTTCAGGCTCTAACTTCAAAAATCATGCAAAACACTTCTAACACCTTCAGATATGTTTCTCTGTGTTGCAAAATAGGTTTTATTCATGCACAGACTGCAAAGTTAAAGTGGGACCAAGATTCAGCTTGCATTGCCTGAACCAACTTTGTTCTGCGCTGAAACGCTGTTTTCTGACATTTCAGGGTCTAACTTCAAAAATCATGCAAAACACTTCTAACACCTTCAGATATGTTTCTCTGTGTTGCAAAATAGGTTTTATTCATGCACAGACTGCAAAGTTAAAGTGGGACCAAGATTCAGCTTGCATTGCCTGAACCAACTTTGTTCTGCGCTGAAACGCTGTTTTCTGACATTTCAGGGTCTAACTTCAAAAATCATGCAAAACACTTCTAACACCTTCAGATATGTTTCTCTGTGTTGCAAAATAGGTTTTTTTCATGCACAGAGTGTAAATTTAAAGTGGGACAGAGATTCAGCTTGCATTGCCTGAACCAACTTTGTTCTGCGCTGATACACTGTTTTATGACATTTCAGGGTCTAACTTCAAAAATCATGCAAAACACTTCTAACACCTTCAGATATGTTTCTCTGTGTTGCAAAATAGGTTTTATTCATGCACAGAGTGTAAATTTAAAGTGGGACAGAGATTCAGCTTGCATTGCCTGAACCAACTTTGTTCTGCGCTGAAAAGCTGTTTTCTGACATTTCAGGGTCTAACTTCAAAAATCATGCAAAACACTTCTAACACCTTCAGATATGTTTCTCTGTGTTGCAAAATAGGTTTTATTCATGCACAGACTGCAAAGTTAAAGTGGGACCAAGATTCAGCTTGCATTGCCTGAACCAACTTTGTTCTGCGCTGAAACGCTGTTTTCTGACATTTCAGGGTCTAACTTCAAAAATCATGCAAAACACTTCTAACACCTTCAGATATGTTTCTCTGTGTTGCAAAATAGGTTTTTTTCATGCACAGAGTGTAAATTTAAAGTGGGACAGAGATTCAGCTTGCATTGCCTGAACCAACTTTGTTCTGCGCTGAAACGCTGTTTTCTGACATTTCAGGGTCTAACTTCAAAAATCATGCAAAACACTTCTAACACCTTCAGATATGTTTCTCTGTGTTGCAAAATAGGTTTTATTCATGCACAGAGTGTAAATTTAAAGTGGGACAGAGATCCAGCTTGCATTGCCTGAACCAACTTTGTTCTGCGCTGAAACGCTGTTTTCTGACATTTCAGGGTCTAACTTCAAAAATCATGCAAAACACTTCTAACACCTTCAGATATGTTTCTCTGTGTTGCAAAATAGGTTTTATTCATGCACAGAGTGTAAATTTAAAGTGGGACAGAGATCCAGCTTGCATTGCCTGAACCAACTTTGTTCTGCGCTGAAACGCTGTTTTCTGACATTTCAGGGTCTAACTTCAAAAATCATGCAAAACACTTCTAACACCTTCAGATATGTTTCTCTGTGTTGCAAAATAGGTTTTATTCATGCACAGACTGCAAAGTTAAAGTGGGACCAAGATTCAGCTTGCATTGCCTGAACCAACTTTGTTCTGCGCTGTTTTCTGACATTTCAGGGTCTAACTTCAAAAATCATGCAAAACACTTCTAACACCTTCAGATATGTTTCTCTGTGTTGCAAAATAGGTTTTATTCATGCACAGACTGCAAAGTTAAAGTGGGACCAAGATTCAGCTTGCATTGCCTGAACCAACTTTGTTCTACGCTGAAACGCTGTTTTCTGACATTTCAGGGTCTAACTTCAAAAATCATGCAAAACACTTCTAACACCTTCAGATATGTTTCTATGTGTTGCAAAATAGGTTTTTTTTCATGCACAGAGTGTAAATTTAAAGTGGGACAGAGATTCAGCTTGCATTGCCTGAACCAACTTTGTTCTGCGCTGAAACGCTGTTTTCTGACATTTCAGGGTCTAACTTCAAAAATCATGCAAAACACTTCTAACACCTTCAGATATGTTTCTCTGTGTTGCAAAATAGGTTTTATTCATGCACAGACTGCAAAGTTAAAGTGGGACCAAGATTCAGCTTGCATTGCCTGAACCAACTTTGTTCTGCGCTGAAACGCTGTTTTCTGACATTTCAGGGTCTAACTTCAAAAATCATGCAAAACACTTCTAACACCTTCAGATATATTTCTCTGTGTTGCAAAATAGGTTTTATTCATGCACAGACTGCAAAGTTAAAGTGGGACCAAGATTCAGCTTGCATTGCCTGAACCAACTTTGTTCTGCGCTGTTTTCTGACATTTCAGGGTCTAACTTCAAAAATCATGCAAAACACTTCTAACACCTTCAGATATGTTTCTCTGTGTTGCAAAATAGGTTTTATTCATGCACAGAGTGTAAATTTAAAGTGGGACAGAGATTCAGCTTGCATTGCCTGAACCAACTTTGTTCTGCGCTGAAACGCTGTTTTCTGACATTTCAGGGTCTAACTTCAAAAATCATGCAAAACACTTCTAACACCTTCAGATATGTTTCTCTGTGTTGCAAAATAGGTTTTATTCATGCACAGACTGCAATTTTAATTTTGGACTGAGTTTCAGCCTGCATTGCCAGAATCAAGTTTGTTATGTGCTGAAACGCTGTTTTCTGACATTTCAGGCTCTAACTTCAAAAATCATGCAAACACTTCTAACACCTTCAGATATGTTTCTCTGTGTTGCAAAATAGGTTTTATTCATGCACAGACTGCAATTTTAATTTTGGACCGAGTTTCAGCCTGCATTGCCAGAATCAAGTTTGTTATGTGCTGAAACGCTGTTTTCTGACATTTCAGGCTCTGACTTCAAAAATCATGCAAAACACTTCTAACACCTTCAGATATGTTTCTCTGTGTTGCAAAATAGGTTTTATTCATGCACAGACTGCAATTTTAATATTGGACCGAGTTTCAGCTTGAATTGCCTGAACCAAGTTTGTTATGTGCTGAAACGCCGTTTTCTGACATTTCAGGCTCTAACTTCAAAAATCATGCAAAACACTTCTAACACCTTCAGATATGTTTCTCTGTGTTGCAAAATAGGTTTTATTCATGCACAGACTGCAATTTTTATTTTGGACCGAGTTTCAGCTTGAATTGCCTGAACCAAGTTTGTTCTGCGCTGAAACGCTGTTTTCTGACATTTCAGGCTCTAACTTCAAAAATCATGCAAAACACTTCTAACACCTTCAGATATGTTTCTCTGTGTTGCAAAATAGGTTTTATTCATGCACAGACTGCAATTTTAATTTTTGGACCGATTTTCAGCCTGCATTGCCAGAACCAAGTTTGTTATGTGCTGAAAAGCTGTTTTCTGACATTTCAGGCTCTAACTTCAAAAATCATGCAAAACACTTCTAACACCTTCAGATATGTTTCTCTGTGTTGCAAAATAGGTTTTATTCATGCACAGACTGCAATTTTAATTTTGGGCCGAGTTTCAGCTTGCATTGCCTGAACCAAGTTTGTTATGTGCTGAAACGCCGTTTTCTGACATTTCAGGCTCTAACTTCAAAAATCATGCAAAACACTTCTAACACCTTCAGATATGTTTCTCTGTGTTGCAAAATAGGTTTTATTCATGCACAGACTGCAATTTTAATTTTGGACCGAGTTTCAGCCTGCATTGCCAGAATCAAGTTTGTTATGTGCTGAAACGCTGTTTTCTGACATTTCAGGCTCTAACTTCAAAAATCATGCAAAACACTTCTAACACCTTCAGATATGTTTCTCTGTGTTGCAAAATAGGTTTTATTCATGCACAGACTGCAATTTTAATATTGGACCGAGTTTCAGCTTGCATTGCCTGAACCAAGTTTGTTCTGCGCTGAAACGCTGTTTTCTGACATTTCAGGGTCTAACTTCAAAAATCATGCAAAACACTTCTAACACCTTCAGATATGTTTCTCTGTGTTGCAAAATAGGTTTTATTCATGCACAGAGTGTAAATTTAAAGTGGGACAGAGATTCAGCTTGCATTGCCTGAACCAACTTTGTTCTGCGCTGAAACGCTGTTTTCTGACATTTCAGGGTCTAACTTCAAAAATCATGCAAAACACTTCTAACACCTTCAGATATGTTTCTCTGTGTTGCAAAATAGGTTTTATTCATGCACAGACTGCAATTTTAATTTTGGACTGAGTTTCAGCCTGCATTGCCAGAATCAAGTTTGTTATGTGCTGAAACGCTGTTTTCTGACATTTCAGGCTCTAACTTCAAAAATCATGCAAAACACTTCTAACACCTTCAGATATGTTTCTCTGTGTTGCAAAATAGGTTTTATTCATGCACAGACTGCAATTTTAATTTTGGACCGAGTTTCAGCCTGCATTGCCAGAATCAAGTTTGTTATGTGCTGAAACGCTGTTTTCTGACATTTCAGGCTCTGACTTCAAAAATCATGCAAAACACTTCTAACACCTTCAGATATGTTTCTCTGTGTTGCAAAATAGGTTTTATTCATGCACAGACTGCAATTTTAATATTGGACCGAGTTTCAGCTTGCATTGCCTGAACCAAGTTTGTTCTGCGCTGAAACGCTGTTTTCTGACATTTCAGGGTCTAACTTCAAAAATCATGCAAAACACTTCTAACACCTTCAGATATGTTTCTCTGTGTTGCAAAATAGGTTTTATTCATGCACAGACTGCAAAGTTAAAGTGGGACCAAGATTCAGCTTGCATTGCCTGAACCAACTTTGTTCTGCGCTGAAACGCTGTTTTCTGACATTTCAGGGTCTAACTTCAAAAATCATGCAAAACACTTCTAACACCTTCAGATATGTTTCTCTGTGTTGCAAAATAGGTTTTATTCATGCACAGACTGCAAAGTTAAAGTGGGACCAAGATTCAGCTTGCATTGCCTGAACCAACTTTGTTCTGCGCTGTTTTCTGACATTTCAGGGTCTAACTTCAAAAATCATGCAAAACACTTCTAACACCTTCAGATATGTTTCTCTGTGTTGCAAAATAGGTTTTATTCATGCACAGAGTGTAAATTTAAAGTGGGACAGAGATTCAGCTTGCATTGCCTGAACCAACTTTGTTCTGCGCTGAAACACTGTTTTCTGACATTTCAGGGTCTAACTTCAAAAATCATGCAAAACACTTCTAACACCTTCAGATATGTTTCTCTGTGTTGCAAAATAGGTTTTATTCATGCACAGAGTGTAAATTTAAAGTGGGACAGAGATTCAGCTTGCATTGCCTGAACCAACTTTGTTCTGCGCTGAAAAGCTGTTTTCTGACATTTCAGGCTCTAACTTCAAAAATCATGCAAAACACTTCTAACACCTTCAGATATGTTTCTCTGTGTTGCAAAATAGGTTTTATTCATGCACAGACTGCAAAGTTAAAGTGGGACCAAGATTCAGCTTGCATTGCCTGAACCAACTTTGTTCTGCGCTGAAACGCTGTTTTCTGACATTTCAGGGTCTAACTTCAAAAATCATGCAAAACACTTCTAACACCTTCAGATATGTTTCTCTGTGTTGCAAAATAGGTTTTATTCATGCACAGACTGCAAAGTTAAAGTGGGACCAAGATTCAGCTTGCATTGCCTGAACCAACTTTGTTCTGCGCTGAAACGCTGTTTTCTGACATTTCAGGGTCTAACTTCAAAAATCATGCAAAACACTTCTAACACCTTCAGATATGTTTCTCTGTGTTGCAAAATAGGTTTTTTTCATGCACAGAGTGTAAATTTAAAGTGGGACAGAGATTCAGCTTGCATTGCCTGAACCAACTTTGTTCTGCGCTGATACACTGTTTTATGACATTTCAGGGTCTAACTTCAAAAATCATGCAAAACACTTCTAACACCTTCAGATATGTTTCTCTGTGTTGCAAAATAGGTTTTATTCATGCACAGAGTGTAAATTTAAAGTGGGACAGAGATTCAGCTTGCATTGCCTGAACCAACTTTGTTCTGCGCTGAAAAGCTGTTTTCTGACATTTCAGGGTCTAACTTCAAAAATCATGCAAAACACTTCTAACACCTTCAGATATGTTTCTCTGTGTTGCAAAATAGGTTTTATTCATGCACAGACTGCAAAGTTAAAGTGGGACCAAGATTCAGCTTGCATTGCCTGAACCAACTTTGTTCTGCGCTGAAACGCTGTTTTCTGACATTTCAGGGTCTAACTTCAAAAATCATGCAAAACACTTCTAACACCTTCAGATATGTTTCTCTGTGTTGCAAAATAGGTTTTTTTCATGCACAGAGTGTAAATTTAAAGTGGGACAGAGATTCAGCTTGCATTGCCTGAACCAACTTTGTTCTGCGCTGAAACGCTGTTTTCTGACATTTCAGGGTCTAACTTCAAAAATCATGCAAAACACTTCTAACACCTTCAGATATGTTTCTCTGTGTTGCAAAATAGCTTTTATTCATGCACAGAGTGTAAATTTAAAGTGGGACAGAGATTCAGCTTGCATTGCCTGAACCAACTTTGTTCTGCGCTGAAAAGCTGTTTTCTGACATTTCAGGGTCTAACTTCAAAAATCATGCAAAACACTTCTAACACCTTCAGATATGTTTCTCTGTGTTGCGAAATAGGTTTTATTCATGCACAGACTGCAAATTTAAAGTGGGACAGAGATTCAGCTTGCATTGCCTGAACCAACTTTGTTCTGCGCTGAAACGCTGTTTTCTGACATTTCAGGGTCTAACTTCAAAAATCATGCAAAACACTTCTAACACCTTCAGATATGTTTCTCTGTGTTGCAAAATAGGTTTTTTTTCATGCACAGAGTGTAAATTTAAAGTGGGACAGAGATTCAGCTTGCATTGCCTGAACCAACTTTGTTCTGCGCTGAAACGCTGTTTTCTGACATTTCAGGGTCTAACTTCAAAAATCATGCAAAACACTTCTAACACCTTCAGATATGTTTCTCTGTGTTGCAAAATAGGTTTTATTCATGCACAGACTGCAAAGTTAAAGTGGGACCAAGATTCAGCTTGCATTGCCTGAACCAACTTTGTTCTGCGCTGAAACGCTGTTTTCTGACATTTCAGGGTCTAACTTCAAAAATCATGCAAAACACTTCTAACACCTTCAGATATATTTCTCTGTGTTGCAAAATAGGTTTTATTCATGCACAGACTGCAAAGTTAAAGTGGGACCAAGATTCAGCTTGCATTGCCTGAACCAACTTTGTTCTGCGCTGTTTTCTGACATTTCAGGGTCTAACTTCAAAAATCATGCAAAACACTTCTAACACCTTCAGATATGTTTCTCTGTGTTGCAAAATAGGTTTTATTCATGCACAGAGTGTAAATTTAAAGTGGGACAGAGATTCAGCTTGCATTGCCTGAACCAACTTTGTTCTGCGCTGAAACGCTGTTTTCTGACATTTCAGGGTCTAACTTCAAAAATCATGCAAAACACTTCTAACACCTTCAGATATGTTTCTCTGTGTTGCAAAATAGGTTTTATTCATGCACAGACTGCAATTTTAATTTTGGACTGAGTTTCAGCCTGCATTGCCAGAATCAAGTTTGTTATGTGCTGAAACGCTGTTTTCTGACATTTCAGGCTCTAACTTCAAAAATCATGCAAACACTTCTAACACCTTCAGATATGTTTCTCTGTGTTGCAAAATAGGTTTTATTCATGCACAGACTGCAATTTTAATTTTGGACCGAGTTTCAGCCTGCATTGCCAGAATCAAGTTTGTTATGTGCTGAAACGCTGTTTTCTGACATTTCAGGCTCTGACTTCAAAAATCATGCAAAACACTTCTAACACCTTCAGATATGTTTCTCTGTGTTGCAAAATAGGTTTTATTCATGCACAGACTGCAATTTTAATATTGGACCGAGTTTCAGCTTGAATTGCCTGAACCAAGTTTGTTATGTGCTGAAACGCCGTTTTCTGACATTTCAGGCTCTAACTTCAAAAATCATGCAAAACACTTCTAACACCTTCAGATATGTTTCTCTGTGTTGCAAAATAGGTTTTATTCATGCACAGACTGCAATTTTTATTTTGGACCGAGTTTCAGCTTGAATTGCCTGAACCAAGTTTGTTCTGCGCTGAAACGCTGTTTTCTGACATTTCAGGCTCTAACTTCAAAAATCATGCAAAACACTTCTAACACCTTCAGATATGTTTCTCTGTGTTGCAAAATAGGTTTTATTCATGCACAGACTGCAATTTTAATTTTTGGACCGATTTTCAGCCTGCATTGCCAGAACCAAGTTTGTTATGTGCTGAAAAGCTGTTTTCTGACATTTCAGGCTCTAACTTCAAAAATCATGCAAAACACTTCTAACACCTTCAGATATGTTTCTCTGTGTTGCAAAATAGGTTTTATTCATGCACAGACTGCAATTTTAATTTTGGGCCGAGTTTCAGCTTGCATTGCCTGAACCAAGTTTGTTATGTGCTGAAACGCCGTTTTCTGACATTTCAGGCTCTAACTTCAAAAATCATGCAAAACACTTCTAACACCTTCAGATATGTTTCTCTGTGTTGCAAAATAGGTTTTATTCATGCACAGACTGCAATTTTAATATTGGACCGAGTTTCAGCTTGCATTGCCTGAACCAAGTTTGTTCTGCGCTGAAACGCTGTTTTCTGACATTTCAGGGTCTAACTTCAAAAATCATGCAAAACACTTCTAACACCTTCAGATATGTTTCTCTGTGTTGCAAAATAGGTTTTATTCATGCACAGAGTGTAAATTTAAAGTGGGACAGAGATTCAGCTTGCATTGCCTGAACCAACTTTGTTCTGCGCTGAAACGCTGTTTTCTGACATTTCAGGGTCTAACTTCAAAAATCATGCAAAACACTTCTAACACCTTCAGATATGTTTCTCTGTGTTGCAAAATAGGTTTTATTCATGCACAGACTGCAATTTTAATTTTGGACTGAGTTTCAGCCTGCATTGCCAGAATCAAGTTTGTTATGTGCTGAAACGCTGTTTTCTGACATTTCAGGCTCTAACTTCAAAAATCATGCAAAACACTTCTAACACCTTCAGATATGTTTCTCTGTGTTGCAAAATAGGTTTTATTCATGCACAGACTGCAATTTTAATTTTGGACCGAGTTTCAGCCTGCATTGCCAGAATCAAGTTTGTTATGTGCTGAAACGCTGTTTTCTGACATTTCAGGCTCTGACTTCAAAAATCATGCAAAACACTTCTAACACCTTCAGATATGTTTCTCTGTGTTGCAAAATAGGTTTTATTCATGCACAGACTGCAATTTTAATATTGGACCGAGTTTCAGCTTGAATTGCCTGAACCAAGTTTGTTATGTGCTGAAACGCCGTTTTCTGACATTTCAGGCTCTAACTTCAAAAATCATGCAAAACACTTCTAACACCTTCAGATATGTTTCTCTGTGTTGCAAAATAGGTTTTATTCATGCACAGACTGCAATTTTTATTTTGGACCGAGTTTCAGCTTGAATTGCCTGAACCAAGTTTGTTCTGCGCTGAAACGCTGTTTTCTGACATTTCAGGCTCTAACTTCAAAAATCATGCAAAACACTTCTAACACCTTCAGATATGTTTCTCTGTGTTGCAAAATAGGTTTTATTCATGCACAGAGTGTAAATTTAAAGTGGGACAGAGATTCAGCTTGCATTGCCTGAACCAACTTTGTTCTGCGCTGAAACGCTGTTTTCTGACATTTCAGGGTCTAACTTCAAAAATCATGCAAAACACTTCTAACACCTTCAGATATATTTCTCTGTGTTGCAAAATAGGTTTTATTCATGCACAGACTGCAAAGTTAAAGTGGGACCAAGATTCAGCTTGCATTGCCTGAACCAACTTTGTTCTGCGCTGTTTTCTGACATTTCAGGGTCTAACTTCAAAAATCATGCAAAACACTTCTAACACCTTCAGATATGTTTCTCTGTGTTGCAAAATAGGTTTTATTCATGCACAGACTGCAATTTTTATTTTGGACCGAGTTTCAGCTTGAATTGCCTGAACCAAGTT
The DNA here is from genome assembly GCF_049309525.1 of Garra rufa. Classification (NCBI taxonomy): domain Eukaryota; kingdom Metazoa; phylum Chordata; class Actinopteri; order Cypriniformes; family Cyprinidae; genus Garra; species Garra rufa. The sequence goes on along the minus strand of NW_027394278.1, from coordinate 7,522,638 downwards.
TGTTCTGCGCTGAAACGCTGTTTTCTGACATTTCAGGGTCTAACTTCAAAAATCATGCAAAACACTTCTAACACCTTCAGATATGTTTCTCTGTGTTGCAAAATAGGTTTTATTCATGCACAGACTGCAAAGTTAAAGTGGGACCGCGATTCAGCTTGCATTGCCTGAACCAACTTTGTTCTGCGCTGAAACGCTGTTTTCTGACATTTCAGGGTCTAACTTCAAAAATCATGCAAAACAGTTCTAACACCTTCAGATATGTTTCTCTGTGTTGCAAAATAGCTTTTATTCATGCACAGAGTGTAAATTTAAAGTGGGACAGAGATTCAGCTTGCATTGCCTGAACCAACTTTGTTCTGCGCTGAAACGCTGTTTTCTGACATTTCAGGGTCTAACTTCAAAAATCATGCAAAACACTTCTAACACCTTCAGATATGTTTCTCTGTGTTGCAAAATAGGTTTTATTCATGCACAGAGTGTAAATTTAAAGTGGGACAGAGATTCAGCTTGCATTGCCTGAACCAACTTTGTTCTGCGCTGAAACGCTGTTTTCTGACATTTCAGGGTCTAACTTCAAAAATCATGCAAAACACTTCTAACACCTTCAGATATGTTTCTCTGTGTTGCAAAATAGGTTTTATTCATGCACAGACTGCAAAGTTAAAGTGGGACCAAGATTCAGCTTGCATTGCCTGAACCAACTTTGTTCTGCGCTGAAACGCTGTTTTCTGACATTTCAGGGTCTAACTTCAAAAATCATGCAAAACACTTCTAACACCTTCAGATATGTTTCTCTGTGTTGCAAAATAGGTTTTATTCATGCACAGACTGCAAAGTTAAAGTGGGACCAAGATTCAGCTTGCATTGCCTGAACCAACTTTGTTCTGCGCTGAAACGCTGTTTTCTGACATTTCAGGGTCTAACTTCAAAAATCATGCAAAACACTTCTAACACCTTCAGATATGTTTCTCTGTGTTGCAAAATAGGTTTTATTCATGCACAGACTGCAAAGTTAAAGTGGGACCGAGATTCAGCTTGCATTGCCTGAACCAACTTTGTTCTGCGCTGAAACGCTGTTTTCTGACATTTCAGGGTCTAACTTCAAAAATCATGCAAAACACTTCTAACACCTTCAGATATGTTTCTCTGTGTTGCAAAATAGGTTTTATTCATGCACAGACTGCAATTTTAATTTTGGACTGAGTTTCAGCCTGCATTGCCAGAATCAAGTTTGTTATGTGCTGAAACGCTGTTTTCTGACATTTCAGGGTCTAACTTCAAAAATCATGCAAAACACTTCTAACACCTTCAGATATGTTTCTCTGTGTTGCTAAATAGGTTTTATTCATGCACAGAGTGTAAATTTAAAGTGGGACAGAGATTCAGCTTGCATTGCCTGAACCAACTTTGTTCTGCGCTGAAAAGCTGTTTTCTGACATTTCAGGGTCTAACTTCAAAAATCATGCAAAACACTTCTAACACCTTCAGATATGTTTCTCTGTGTTGCTAAATAGGTTTTATTCATGCACAGACTGCAAAGTTAAAATGGGACCGAGATTCAGCTTGCATTGCATGAACTAACTTTGTTCTGCGCTGAAACGCTGTTTTCTGACATTTCAGGGTCTAACTTCAAAAATCATGCAAAACACTTCTAACACCTTCAGATATGTTTCTCTGTGTTGCGAAATAGGTTTTATTCATGCACAGACTGCAAATTTAAAGTGGGACAGAGATTCAGCTTGCATTGCCTGAACCAACTTTGTTCTGCGCTGAAACGCTGTTTTCTGACATTTCAGGGTCTAACTTCAAAAATCATGCAAAACACTTCTAACACCTTCAGATATGTTTCTCTGTGTTGCAAAATAGGTTTTATTCATGCACAGAGTGTAAATTTAAAGTGGGACAGAGATTCAGCTTGCATTGCCTGAACCAACTTTGTTCTGCGCTGAAACGCTGTTTTCTGACATTTCAGGGTCTAACTTCAAAAATCATGCAAAACACTTCTATCACCTTCAGATATATTTCTCTGTGTTGCAAAATAGGTTTTATTCATGCACAGACTGCAAAGTTAAAGTGGGACCAAGATTCAGCTTGCATTGCCTGAACCAACTTTGTTCTGCGCTGTTTTCTGACATTTCAGGGTCTAACTTCAAAAATCATGCAAAACACTTCTAACACCTTCAGATATGTTTCTCTGTGTTGCAAAATAGGTTTTATTCATGCACAGAGTGTAAATTTAAAGTGGGACAGAGATTCAGCTTGCATTGCCTGAACCAACTTTGTTCTGCGCTGAAACGCTGTTTTCTGACATTTCAGGGTCTAACTTCAAAAATCATGCAAAACACTTCTAACACCTTCAGATATGTTTCTCTGTGTTGCAAAATAGGTTTTATTCATGCACAGACTGCAATTTTAATTTTGGACTGAGTTTCAGCCTGCATTGCCAGAATCAAGTTTGTTATGTGCTGAAACGCTGTTTTCTGACATTTCAGGCTCTAACTTCAAAAATCATGCAAAACACTTCTAACACCTTCAGATATGTTTCTCTGTGTTGCAAAATAGGTTTTATTCATGCACAGACTGCAATTTTAATTTTGGACCGAGTTTCAGCCTGCATTGCCAGAATCAAGTTTGTTATGTGCTGAAACGCTGTTTTCTGACATTTCAGGCTCTGACTTCAAAAATCATGCAAAACACTTCTAACACCTTCAGATATGTTTCTCTGTGTTGCAAAATAGGTTTTATTCATGCACAGACTGCAATTTTAATATTGGACCGAGTTTCAGCTTGAATTGCCTGAACCAAGTTTGTTATGTGCTGAAACGCCGTTTTCTGACATTTCAGGCTCTAACTTCAAAAATCATGCAAAACACTTCTAACACCTTCAGATATGTTTCTCTGTGTTGCAAAATAGGTTTTATTCATGCACAGACTGCAATTTTTATTTTGGACCGAGTTTCAGCTTGAATTGCCTGAACCAAGTTTGTTCTGCGGTGAAACGCTGTTTTCTGACATTTCAGGCTCTAACTTCAAAAATCATGCAAAACACTTCTAACACCTTCAGATATGTTTCTCTGTGTTGCAAAATAGGTTTTATTCATGCACAGAGTGTAAATTTAAAGTGGGACAGAGATTCAGCTTGCATTGCCTGAACCAACTTTGTTCTGCGCTGAAACGCTGTTTTCTGACATTTCAGGGTCTAACTTCAAAAATCATGCAAAACACTTCTAACACCTTCAGATATATTTCTCTGTGTTGCAAAATAGGTTTTATTCATGCACAGACTGCAAAGTTAAAGTGGGACCAAGATTCAGCTTGCATTGCCTGAACCAACTTTGTTCTGCGCTGTTTTCTGACATTTCAGGGTCTAACTTCAAAAATCATGCAAAACACTTCTAACACCTTCAGATATGTTTCTCTGTGTTGCAAAATAGGTTTTATTCATGCACAGAGTGTAAATTTAAAGTGGGACAGAGATTCAGCTTGCATTGCCTGAACCAACTTTGTTCTGCGCTGAAACGCTGTTTTCTGACATTTCAGGGTCTAACTTCAAAAATCATGCAAAACACTTCTAACACCTTCAGATATGTTTCTCTGTGTTGCAAAATAGGTTTTATTCATGCACAGACTGCAATTTTAATTTTGGACTGAGTTTCAGCCTGCATTGCCAGAATCAAGTTTGTTATGTGCTGAAACGCTGTTTTCTGACATTTCAGGCTCTAACTTCAAAAATCATGCAAACACTTCTAACACCTTCAGATATGTTTCTCTGTGTTGCAAAATAGGTTTTATTCATGCACAGACTGCAATTTTAATTTTGGACCGAGTTTCAGCCTGCATTGCCAGAATCAAGTTTGTTATGTGCTGAAACGCTGTTTTCTGACATTTCAGGCTCTGACTTCAAAAATCATGCAAAACACTTCTAACACCTTCAGATATGTTTCTCTGTGTTGCAAAATAGGTTTTATTCATGCACAGACTGCAATTTTAATATTGGACCGAGTTTCAGCTTGAATTGCCTGAACCAAGTTTGTTATGTGCTGAAACGCCGTTTTCTGACATTTCAGGCTCTAACTTCAAAAACCATGCAAAACACTTCTAACACCTTCAGATATGTTTCTCTGTGTTGCAAAATAGGTTTTATTCATGCACAGACTGCAATTTTTATTTTGGACCGAGTTTCAGCTTGAATTGCCTGAACCAAGTTTGTTCTGCGCTGAAACGCTGTTTTCTGACATTTCAGGCTCTAACTTCAAAAATCATGCAAAACACTTCTAACACCTTCAGATATGTTTCTCTGTGTTGCAAAATAGGTTTTATTCATGCACAGACTGCAATTTTAATTTTTGGACCGATTTTCAGCCTGCATTGCCAGAACCAAGTTTGTTATGTGCTGAAAAGCTGTTTTCTGACATTTCAGGCTCTAACTTCAAAAATCATGCAAAACACTTCTAACACCTTCAGATATGTTTCTCTGTGTTGCAAAATAGGTTTTATTCATGCACAGACTGCAATTTTAATTTTGGGCCGAGTTTCAGCTTGCATTGCCTGAACCAAGTTTGTTATGTGCTGAAACGCCGTTTTCTGACATTTCAGGCTCTAACTTCAAAAATCATGCAAAACACTTCTAACACCTTCAGATATGTTTCTCTGTGTTGCAAAATAGGTTTTATTCATGCACAGACTGCAATTTTAATTTTGGACCGAGTTTCAGCCTGCATTGCCAGAATCAAGTTTGTTATGTGCTGAAACGCTGTTTTCTGACATTTCAGGCTCTAACTTCAAAAATCATGCAAAACACTTCTAACACCTTCAGATATGTTTCTCTGTGTTGCAAAATAGGTTTTATTCATGCACAGACTGCAATTTTAATATTGGACCGAGTTTCAGCTTGCATTGCCTGAACCAAGTTTGTTATGTGCTGAAACGCCGTTTTCTGACATTTCAGGCTCTAACTTCAAAAATCATGCAAAACACTTCTAACACCTTCAGATATGTTTCTCTGTGTTGCAAAATAGGTTTTATTCATGCACAGACTGCAATTTTAATTTTGGACCGAGTTTCAGCCTGCATTGCCAGAACCAAGTTTGTTATGTGCTGAAACGCTGTTTTCTGACATTTCAGGCTCTAACTTCAAAAATCATGCAAAACACTTCTAACACCTTCAGATATGTTTCTCTGTGTTGCAAAATAGGTTTTATTCATGCACAGACTGCAATTTTAATTTTGGACCGATTTTCAGCCTGCATTGCCAGAACCAAGTTTGTTATGTGCTGAAAAGCTGTTTTCTGACATTTCAGGCTCTAACTTCAAAAATCATGCAAAACACTTCTAACACCTTCAGATATGTTTCTCTGTGTTGCAAAATAGGTTTTATTCATGCACAGACTGCAATTTTAATATTGGACCGAGTTTCAGCTTGAATTGCCTGAACCAAGTTTGTTATGTGCTGAAACGCCGTTTTCTGACATTTCAGGCTCTAACTTCAAAAATCATGCAAAACACTTCTAACACCTTCAGATATGTTTCTCTGTGTTGCAAAATAGGTTTTATTCATGCACAGACTGCAATTTTTATTTTGGACCGAGTTTCAGCTTGAATTGCCTGAACCAAGTTTGTTCTGCGCTGAAACGCTGTTTTCTGACATTTCAGGCTCTAACTTCAAAAATCATGCAAAACACTTCTAACACCTTCAGATATGTTTCTCTGTGTTGCAAAATAGGTTTTATTCATGCACAGACTGCAATTTTAATTTTTGGACCGATTTTCAGCCTGCATTGCCAGAACCAAGTTTGTTATGTGCTGAAAAGCTGTTTTCTGACATTTCAGGCTCTAACTTCAAAAATCATGCAAAACACTTCTAACACCTTCAGATATGTTTCTCTGTGTTGCAAAATAGGTTTTATTCATGCACAGACTGCAATTTTAATTTTGGGCCGAGTTTCAGCTTGCATTGCCTGAACCAAGTTTCTTATGTGCTGAAACGCCGTTTTCTGACATTTCAGGCTCTAACTTCAAAAATCATGCAAAACACTTCTAACACCTTCAGATATGTTTCTCTGTGTTGCAAAATAGGTTTTATTCATGCACAGACTGCAATTTTAATTTTGGACCGAGTTTCAGCCTGCATTGCCAGAATCAAGTTTGTTATGTGCTGAAACGCTGTTTTCTGACATTTCAGGCTCTAACTTCAAAAATCATGCAAAACACTTCTAACACCTTCAGATATGTTTCTCTGTGTTGCAAAATAGGTTTTATTCATGCACAGACTGCAATTTTAATATTGGACCGAGTTTCAGCTTGCATTGCCTGAACCAAGTTTGTTCTGCGCTGAAACGCTGTTTTCTGACATTTCAGGGTCTAACTTCAAAAATCATGCAAAACACTTCTAACACCTTCAGATATGTTTCTCTGTGTTGCAAAATAGGTTTTATTCATGCACAGACTGCAAAGTTAAAGTGGGACCAAGATTCAGCTTGCATTGCCTGAACCAACTTTGTTCTGCGCTGAAACGCTGTTTTCTGACATTTCAGGGTCTAACTTCAAAAATCATGCAAAACACTTCTAACACCTTCAGATATGTTTCTCTGTGTTGCAAAATAGGTTTTATTCATGCACAGACTGCAAAGTTAAAGTGGGACCAAGATTCAGCTTGCATTGCCTGAACCAACTTTGTTCTGCGCTGTTTTCTGACATTTCAGGGTCTAACTTCAAAAATCATGCAAAACACTTCTAACACCTTCAGATATGTTTCTCTGTGTTGCAAAATAGGTTTTATTCATGCACAGAGTGTAAATTTAAAGTGGGACAGAGATTCAGCTTGCATTGCCTGAACCAACTTTGTTCTGCGCTGAAACACTGTTTTCTGACATTTCAGGGTTGTAGAGAATTTTGGTTAGCTCAAAGAATTTAAGATGATCAATATATGTGTGTATATGCATGAGACTGTTCCTCTCATCACATATACACTGCAAACTCCACCAGGTCTTATAACCAATGAATAGGATGAAATGAGTTATTTAAAACATACATTTCAGTCAGGGAAAGTAGTTTAACTCACAGGAAATCGTGTATAATAATCGTCATTAAATATACGCAATTTCCAGTTTCTGATCAGTAACAGTAATAATGATATCGACTGGTTTCTTTGTCCAGCAAATTGTTCAGTGATATCCATTACTCTGACGTTGGCCCGTCGTCACGGCAACGCATTTCTACTAACCAGAACGGAGTTAAAACAATTGAACAGAATAGGGCTTAAGGTAGCAATATGAGATCGAAACAGTTTAAGTGACTTTGTAATGTAAGCATTCAGCACAGAGAATCATTATATGTGAATATATGGTTGTTTATTAAACTATTCTACTTACAAACGATCGCACATAGACAAACGTACATAAAACACAAATAGACAGAGAACGCGCGAGAGAGAGAGAGTAAGAGAGAGAGAGAGAGAGAGAGAGAGAGAGAGTAAGAGAGAGAGAGAGACAGAAAGTGAGTTTGCAAAGGGAAAGGAATGAAACGGTTCTGAACATCCTGAAATCGTTTCTTTTATAAAACGCCTTAAACGCAGCTATCTACGTTTGTAGAAAGGACGGATACTTGCAAGCTTGTTGTTGTTGTGCATTGTTCCGTTTGTGTTCAGTTCAGAAAGTCCTTTCCAGTATTGCAGGCCTCATCATCTCCTCCGCTAGGTGAGGACCCCCCCCCCCCCATGGATCTGGGGGGAGGTGCGGGTGACGTGTCTTTGTGTCCCGAAGGCAAGAGCGAGAGAGAGATGAGGCAAGGTTTATAAACCTGTAGGTCGTTCACGCCCACAGTTGGACCTTGACCAATCCGGTTGATCTGAGTTTTGGAGGGAAGATTGAAAGTCTTTGTCTCTCACAATGGGGTTTCGCATGTGGAAGCTGATTGGTTGTTTGGCCACAAAACTTTCAAAAGTTCAATAATACATATAAAGCAAGGAGTTATTAAGATGCCACAAACATTAACATTTAGGGAATAATAAATGCTGCTCATAGACACCAAACATGATCTATGAATCTTCTCGGTTGACTGAGTGATTCTAAACGTGAGTCTTAGCATGCACAATGATTCACCTATTGCGGATTAATGTTTGAGGCCGACATACATAACAGAAACAACAATATAAGAAAAGGTAACACATTGATACATGTACATTTCTATATAACTGTATGTGGGACTGCATGTCTGAATAAGGAAAGTCTATCTTTCCCTGAATTCCTGTAGGAGTCTTATCTTGATGGTGGGGGGATGAGCTAGATAGTGACCAAAGGTCTGGCTCATAGCACATAGGTGTTAATCATGGGGGAGAAGTCATTTAAGGAATATAACTAGTTATTTCATGTCTGATTGGCTCCATGCACTACATATCCCCTCTTTCGAACGTTGTTGTCCATCCAACAGACAACAGCGAGCGACGTCAAAGGTGCGGAACAATCAGGCATGCACCCGGCACTCATGGCTGGAAGAGAGAGGTGGCTCTCTGGAGGTTGGTGCTTCAAGGAGTGGCTGTGGTGCCGTGGTCGACGTTATCAGGTGTGATAATGTAGACAGTGGCAAGGTATGGGTCCTCGAGCTTTGTGCAACAGGTGTCGAGGCACTGTCACTTGTCATCCTGACCCAGGTTGGTCTGTGTCAGGTGGTTGTTATCTAGTATCTGTGGTCCCTGCAGTCTGGAATCGCTGGTTGGACTCTCACTTGTGAGAGGGCAGGTAGTTCCAGGGTTCGCAGAGAATTGTCGTAAAGATTTTGTAGTGTAAAGAAAGTTTCAGACGGACCCGGTTAGGGTGCAGGAGGGCAGCAGGTGTCTGTTATCCCGCTGTTTTGCTCAAATGTCATCAGGCGTCTGATGTTGGGGGTGTCGACACTGACTTGAGCGGGTCTGAGTGGTGTTGGTAGGGGTTTTGCTGTTGGGCCTGTGGGCCCGTTGCTCCATTCAACATTGTCTGGCTGCTCCTGAGGTGTCGGCTGGTCTTATGGGATGCTTTTTCCTTTTAGGAAGTCTAATGCGGTGTTGCGTTGGGCAAGGAGTCAGAAGTTTATCTTTCAGTACTTCTCAGTGGAGTTTCATTCAAGGAGCTCCTTGTTAGCATCAGAAACTCTGTTCTGGAAAAGCAGGCGTGTTCAGCTGTCCTTGTGGGTGTCGGTTAATTTTGGTACTCGGAGACTTGCAGGTTCAGTTCATTTACCTCCTGTCTGAGGCCCTTGAGGGTGTGGGCCAAGGAGAAGATGATGCTGCTCAGCTCCTGGTTGTCCAGGATGGATGTGAGTTGTCCATTCGTCGCAGTCCTGCTGTTCCTTTCTCTGCCATTGCAGGCCGTTGGCTGCTTTAGGCTGAAAGATGCCGTTCTCCGTACTCTGCTGGGTCTCCAGTTGGTCCTGGTGAGTGGCAGCCTGGATGTCCGAGACACGCTGGTTCACAGTTCCTATTGTGAATCTCGCTGGCTGCGGCATGCTTTTGGCTTCCTGCGCTCTTTGGATGCAGGTGTCGCACTCGGGCATGTTTCACTGAAGTACTGGTGAGCAGTGTAGGTGGTGACACGGGTGGTCTCTTAGTTGACACGGGTGTCGTTTCTGGTGCCATCTGGTGGTAAACGTTCACAGATGTTTCTCGTCGACTGACTGCTTTGCATCGTAGAGAGGCTGTGTCGTTTGAAATCCGCTGGTTTCGAGCTGGCATCAAACTTAGCATATTCTGATGTCCTCTGTCACTGCATGCTTGGCAGTGCGCCACTTTGCGTTGGTAGTGGCTTTGGTACTCTGGTGTATTCTGCACGGTGCATCTGGGGCATACATCAGCAATGACCCCCCTTTGTTCCTGGAAAGCTGGGAGCTGTGGCGGTGTTTGGTTATCAGGAACAAATGTGAGGATGTGTCATCTAGATGCGGCATGTGTGTGACATCACTGAGTTGTTTTCGGCTTAGTGCCTTAGTGTGGTCGGACAGTGCAAAGTGTCAGCATTGCTTGGGAGCAGTGGAGGCTGCTTTAGCAGAGCTATTTTGTAGGTGGAGCCAGTGTGCATGGGTGTGATGCAGGCGGCGTAGCAGCGTGAGGGGTTTGCTTGTGGCTTAGAAGCGATGCTTGGGTTGGGTGGGTGGGTTTTTGTTGTTGAAAACCTTAGGCAGCCACAAAATCCCTCAGTTTTTTTCTGGGCCTTTCACTGTTTTTCCACGAATAGCATGTAAATGTTCTTATTGTGATGGCACTGCTTGTCTGGAACAGTTGTTGATGCTCGTCTGTTTCAAACTGAGTGGTGTTGTTTGAAACTGAGCTTAGCCTACTTTGAGTCTATGCAGGTTAGTAATTTTCAGAGGGAGTTCTTGCGACTTGCTGTGACACAAGGGTTGATCCGATTGCCGTCACTCGTGCTGTGATGTCAGGTGGCCCGGCTTAAGGTGTTGCAGTGGGACAGGCTTGTCGTTTTCCACTAGGTACCTGCTCTGGGCGTGTCTTGCCTCGCTCTTGGGTCTATGAGCACATGGGTTTGTGTGCGTGGGATCCTTGGTCTGCAGGCATTGACAGTTATAAACATCACACAGTGGTGGCAGGTCTCTGTGATTCCCTTTGTCTTCTGGTGTGCTTGGCACGTCGCTGGATGGCTTGTGCAGCGCAGCTGTTGTCATCTGGGTGCTGGGCTGTGCTGAGAGCCTTGTACATGACATTAGTTCTGTATCATCGTCATATGTGGAGAGCAGCTTGGCACCACTTCTGAGTGGCCATTTTCCTTTAGGCTCTTCATGACGGAATTGTTTAAAGTCTTTGAAATACCTGAATGGTATGTACACTGCAAAAGATTATTTTTCAGAAAGGGGGTGTGGCTTCTAGAGTGGGCACTGCTTCACGTATTCCATTGAATGTGTGTGCAGCGTTAGGGTTTTAGCCACACTGTGTTTTGAGCCGAACAGTGACCCCTTTTGGTGAATGCAGGTAGTTCGTTCGCCAGAGTGTAAACATCTGGGAGTAATCTTATCTAGCAAGGCTTTCTCGCAGTTGAGGGAGTATCGTAGGGCTGTGAGAAACAGGAAGTAGCAGGTTTTGCATTGTCTATTCCAGGTTAAGTTCAGAGCACAGGTGTCCTCAGTGTTGGCCTGCACTGATCTCAGATCACTCCCACACAGTGATGTCGCTGCGTGTTCAGCTCCCATACACCACTGTATGTTTGTTCACCTTGGTCAGTCAGACGTCCCCCCTTGGCATGGGGCAGCTGGACAATCACTTTGCTAATCTTTATTGCCTTCTGGTGCTTGGCTGTTTTCCGGCGGTCTGTAGAGTCCGCTGAATCGAGCAATCGCTGTACGGAAGAAGGCTGTAGCATTTGGGTGGTGACTCACAGTGTGATGTGGATATCTGAGGGGAAAGATTTTCTGGCGTTGATGCCATCTTCCCTTGGTGCCTGTCGCGTTGTCTCACGTAGGCTCAGATGCTGGTCGTAGCAGTCGTGTTCTTAGCTGCTGTATTCAGTTTTGACAGTTTTGACTGCTGGTACCAATGGCTGGGGTCCTGTTAGCTGGAGGTGGAGCTAAGCAGATCTGTCTCGTGGTCACACTGGGCAATGTTCTTGCTTAAGAGTCAATGTTTTGCAGACAGGCGTGTGTTGTAGCCTACTGCAGTGTTCAGGAAGACAGCGTTTTGTGGTGACAGCTGTCAGGTTCCCGGCCAGCTTGCTGGCGTGTGAGGTGTGAACGGTGGGCTGTTAGGCCCGGGAGAGATTTTGTGTTGAGCTCTCCTGTTTGTTCATATTGTTATCTGCAAGAATTTGAGTTCTTTAAGGTGTGCTGGGTTCATTGTAAAGAGAGCTTCCGCTGTTTAGGAGTGTTCTCCTGTACTGCTCTCTGCGCTCAGTCTGTGGGGGTGTTGCAGGCATGTCTTGAAGCTTTTCTCCTCTCTCCTCGTGTAGGTCCTTGTCCTTTTCATCCGCTATCTCTGAACATCCAGATGGTCTAGGCGGTTCTGCGCGCTGTCCTGGTTCCGTCGTGGGTGAAGCTTTCTCCGCTGCGGCTTTAGTCAGACGATCTTGTTGAGGGCGTGGTCACTGATGGTCCGGGCTGTAGATGAGTTGATTGGTTCTCTGCAGCCGTAGCTCTTGACTGGATCGTGATCCATTCGCCTGTGTGCGTGGTCGTCTGGCTGTTCTCCGCTCAGGGGCTGTAGTCACTAGACCCAGGGCAGGATGGCCTCTTTGCCTTGTCTGGACTGGATGGCGAGACTGGATGGTGACATGTTGACACAAATAGAGAGGGAGAGACAAAGCACAACGAGCCAATGCAAGTCCGTACAGAACTAATGAGCTAAAATGTTGCTATGTGTTGCGTACTTAACTGATGTCATCAGATGGTGACGCAAACTAAACGCTTATTATCCTAGCTGTAAAGAAGGGGTCAGATAGTTTGTGTGGGTAAACACAGGAAACTATGAGTAAACTTAATGATGAGCGATTAACTTTGGAGCTATTCAGTTCATCAGTGTAGTTACCACAAGATTTCACTGATGTTCAGACAGGTTCAGTCTCTAATAGGGAGAAAAATAAAAACAAAATCCATCAGAAAGAGAGGTATAAAGGGTTAAAGCAAAAGAGAGAAAGTGAGCTGACTGCCAGCCCTGAGGTCAGTGACGGGGCCCACCGGGTGGGGGCGCTATGGAGTCGTCACACCTGGGGAATGGCAGAGCTGAGAGAGCAAAAGAGAGAAAGGCCCCCCTGGGATGGGCCGAATTACCCGGGGTAGTGAGAGTGCAACTTGATCGATTTGGTCAAAGTTTAAATTTAAATCAAGACTGTTTAATCAAAAATTTAAAATGAGCAAATACGATTATAATTGCTAAAGGGAGAGTTGAATCTAATGCGGTGAAATAATTAAAATTAAATCACACACACAAGAGAAAAAACATACATTATGTTAATTATCATTATGGTTTAAATAACAATAATTAATAATGTAACATCAAAAGGAAAAGAGAAGGGAGAGACTGACTGGGACTATCTATAAGCGTTGTTGCTCAAAGAAAAAAAATAAATAAAAAAAAAAAAATAATAAAAAATAATATGAAATCAGGCATAGGTATTGGAAGAGGTTTTAGACAGACTTCTATCTTTTAATAGAAGGAAATACCTTTTATGCGGGATTTCAGATTCCACCTTGTGTGGATTTGAACGCGCATCTAAGCGCAGTTACCATGGCGATGCGTTATCGCGGGTGTATATTTCTTGTGTCCGTTTTACTGAACACAGGTACATGTTTTGCAAACTTTAACTTAATAGGATGCTTACACTATTAAAAGGTTGCTTAGTTACGATGCGTGCACCTTGATCTTGAGTCAGCCTGCTGACACAAGACTTGTGTGTGCTTTGCACAAAACAAATAAATAACACTCGATCAAGATTTGTACAGTAATAACGCGAAGTTGTTTACTATATTAAATCTATTCGACGAGCAAACGGGGTCAACCTAATCAGTTAGCTAAACTGAGGTTTTAACCCAAAGGAGCAAGATAGCTGATTAGCATTGGAGTGCACATCAATGGCTAATCTATCTACACTCAAAATATAAAGATATGGCCATTGTAAGGTGAAAGAGGAACATCGCTCAATCAGCTTCTTCACGCAAAAATTGAGGTTTTCTTCGCTCAATTTAGGGTGGCTTTAGGACGCTCTATAAAAGATTTCTTCGTTTTATAGGGTCAATATATAAACTGCAGTTAAGTTACATCTTCAACAGTGGTTTAGTTTCTCTGTGCGAGAGGCTCAAACATCTGTGAAGGTGTTAAAGGTGGGCTTGGCCACACCGTTCTAACACACACACACACAAACAAAAGAGACGCGAGTCGCGAGCCGAGTTTGAATACACAAGCATGCAGACACACAAATTATTCCTGAGCTGCTCACATCACATAGTTTAAAACTGCCCGCATTCTCCACCAATTAATGTAGAGAATTTTGGTTAGCTCAAAGAATTTAAGATGATCAATATATGTGTGTATATGCATGAGACTGTTCCTCTCATCACATATACACTGCAAACTCCACCAGGTCTTATAACCAATGAATAGGATGAAATGAGTTATTTAAAACATACATTTCAGTCAGGGAAAGTAGTTTAACTCACAGGAAATCGTGTATAATAATCGTCATTAAATATACGCAATTTCCAGTTTCTGATCAGTAACAGTAATAATGATATCGACTGGTTTCTTTGTCCAGCAAATTGTTCAGTGATATCCATTACTCTGACGTTGGCCCGTCGTCACGGCAACGCATTTCTACTAACCAGAACGGAGTTAAAACAATTGAACAGAATAGGGCTTAAGGTAGCAATATGAGATCGAAACAGTTTAAGTGACTTTGTAATGTAAGCATTCAGCACAGAGAATCATTATATGTGAATATATGGTTGTTTATTAAACTATTCTACTTACAAACGATCGCACATAGACAAACGTACATAAAACACAAATAGACAGAGAACGCGCGAGAGAGAGAGAGTAAGAGAGAGAGAGAGAGAGAGAGAGAGAGAGAGTAAGAGAGAGAGAGAGACAGAAAGTGAGTTTGCAAAGGGACAGGAATGAAACGGTTCTGAACATCCTGAAATCGTTTCTTTTATAAAACGCCTTAAACGCAGCTATCTACGTTTGTAGAAAGGACGGATACTTGCAAGCTTGTTGTTGTTGTGCATTGTTCCGTTTGTGTTCAGTTCAGAAAGTCCTTTCCAGTATTGCAGGCCTCATCATCTCCTCCGCTAGGTGAGGACCCCCCCCCCCCCATGGATCTGGGGGGAGGTGCGGGTGACGTGTCTTTGTGTCCCGAAGGCAAGAGCGAGAGAGAGATGAGGCAAGGTTTATAAACCTGTAGGTCGTTCACGCCCACAGTTGGACCTTGACCAATCCGGTTGATCTGAGTTTTGGAGGGAAGATTGAAAGTCTTTGTCTCTCACAATGGGGTTTCGCATGTGGAAGCTGATTGGTTGTTTGGCCACAAAACTTTCAAAAGTTCAATAATACATATAAAGCAAGGAGTTATTAAGATGCCACAAACATTAACATTTAGGGAATAATAAATGCTGCTCATAGACACCAAACATGATCTATGAATCTTCTCGGTTGACTGAGTGATTCTAAACGTGAGTCTTAGCATGCACAATGATTCACCTATTGCGGATTAATGTTTGAGGCCGACATACATAACAGAAACAACAATATAAGAAAAGGTAACACATTGATACATGTACATTTCTATATAACTGTATGTGGGACTGCATGTCTGAATAAGGAAAGTCTATCTTTCCCTGAATTCCTGTAGGAGTCTTATCTTGATGGTGGGGGGATGAGCTAGATAGTGACCAAAGGTCTGGCTCATAGCACATAGGTGTTAATCATGGGGGAGAAGTCATTTAAGGAATATAACTAGTTATTTCATGTCTGATTGGCTCCATGCACTACAGGGTCTAACTTCAAAAATCATGCAAAACACTTCTAACACCTTCAGATATGTTTCTCTGTGTTGCAAAATAGGTTTTATTCATGCACAGAGTGTAAATTTAAAGTGGGACAGAGATTCAGCTTGCATTGCCTGAACCAACTTTGTTCTGCGCTGAAAAGCTGTTTTCTGACATTTCAGGCTCTAACTTCAAAAATCATGCAAAACACTTCTAACACCTTCAGATATGTTTCTCTGTGTTGCAAAATAGGTTTTATTCATGCACAGACTGCAAAGTTAAAGTGGGACCAAGATTCAGCTTGCATTGCCTGAACCAACTTTGTTCTGCGCTGAAACGCTGTTTTCTGACATTTCAGGGTCTAACTTCAAAAATCATGCAAAACACTTCTAACACCTTCAGATATGTTTCTCTGTGTTGCAAAATAGGTTTTTTTCATGCACAGAGTGTAAATTTAAAGTGGGACAGAGATTCAGCTTGCATTGCCTGAACCAACTTTGTTCTGCGCTGATACACTGTTTTATGACATTTCAGGGTCTAACTTCAAAAATCATGCAAAACACTTCTAACACCTTCAGATATGTTTCTCTGTGTTGCAAAATAGGTTTTATTCATGCACAGAGTGTAAATTTAAAGTGGGACAGAGATTCAGCTTGCATTGCCTGAACCAACTTTGTTCTGCGCTGAAAAGCTGTTTTCTGACATTTCAGGGTCTAACTTCAAAAATCATGCAAAACACTTCTAACACCTTCAGATATGTTTCTCTGTGTTGCAAAATAGGTTTTATTCATGCACAGACTGCAAAGTTAAAGTGGGACCAAGATTCAGCTTGCATTGCCTGAACCAACTTTGTTCTGCGCTGAAACGCTGTTTTCTGACATTTCAGGGTCTAACTTCAAAAATCATGCAAAACACTTCTAACACCTTCAGATATGTTTCTCTGTGTTGCAAAATAGGTTTTTTTCATGCACAGAGTGTAAATTTAAAGTGGGACAGAGATTCAGCTTGCATTGCCTGAACCAACTTTGTTCTGCGCTGAAACGCTGTTTTCTGACATTTCAGGGTCTAACTTCAAAAATCATGCAAAACACTTCTAACACCTTCAGATATGTTTCTCTGTGTTGCAAAATAGCTTTTATTCATGCACAGAGTGTAAATTTAAAGTGGGACAGAGATTCAGCTTGCATTGCCTGAACCAACCTTGTTCTGCGCTGAAAAGCTGTTTTCTGACATTTCAGGGTCTAACTTCAAAAATCATGCAAAACACTTCTAACACCTTCAGATATGTTTCTCTGTGTTGCGAAATAGGTTTTATTCATGCACAGACTGCAAATTTAAAGTGGGACAGAGATTCAGCTTGCATTGCCTGAACCAACTTTGTTCTGCGCTGAAACGCTGTTTTCTGACATTTCAGGGTCTAACTTCAAAAATCATGCAAAACACTTCTAACACCTTCAGATATGTTTCTCTGTGTTGCAAAATAGGTTTTATTCATGCACAGAGTGTAAATTTAAAGTGGGACAGAGATCCAGCTTGCATTGCCTGAACCAACTTTGTTCTGCGCTGAAACGCTGTTTTCTGACATTTCAGGGTCTAACTTCAAAAATCATGCAAAACACTTCTAACACCTTCAGATATGTTTCTCTGTGTTGCAAAATAGGTTTTATTCATGCACAGACTGCAAAGTTAAAGTGGGACCAAGATTCAGCTTGCATTGCCTGAACCAACTTTGTTCTGCGCTGTTTTCTGACATTTCAGGGTCTAACTTCAAAAATCATGCAAAACACTTCTAACACCTTCAGATATGTTTCTCTGTGTTGCAAAATAGGTTTTATTCATGCACAGACTGCAAAGTTAAAGTGGGACCAAGATTCAGCTTGCATTGCCTGAACCAACTTTGTTCTACGCTGAAACGCTGTTTTCTGACATTTCAGGGTCTAACTTCAAAAATCATGCAAAACACTTCTAACACCTTCAGATATGTTTCTATGTGTTGCAAAATAGGTTTTTTTTCATGCACAGAGTGTAAATTTAAAGTGGGACAGAGATTCAGCTTGCATTGCCTGAACCAACTTTGTTCTGCGCTGAAACGCTGTTCCCTGTCGATACTACACTCGTACTGCGTCGTTAAGACGCTTATGGGGAAAAAGCTCCTTTTTCTCCTGAGACTGAAGTATTTCAATAACGCAGTGTAACTGCACGACCATTGGTTTGTGCAGTGAGATGAAAACAAACCAATGGCTCGGCAGCGGAGCTGCACGAGCCTGTGGCAATGATTCGCGCCCGAACGCGCCAAAAGGGGCGGAGAATTCGGCTATATAAGCGTGCATTTTGCCACAGGATCTCAGATCCTTCTCCTTCAGCGACGACTTCACATCTTCGCTGACACTGACTGACCTTCGCTCGAGAAAGAAGCCTCTCGCCGTTGAAGAGCCTCGCCGCGGATCCGCCTGCTCGTCGGTTTTGACGCTTCAAGCAGCTGACCTTGATTCCCTGCCGCTATCCGGCGATAGAAGAGCATATTCCAAAAGAGCAAATTTCATTGGCGTTGTTGCAAATGCCACGGCGTTTCTGTTGCTCGTGCAGAGCCCCTCTGCACGCTGTCGATAGTCACGCTGAGTGCGTCGCGTGTTTGGGCTCCGCCCATGCCGAGGCTGCGCTCGCTGAGACAGATTGTTCCCATTGCGGGGACATGAGTCTCGCCTCTTTGCGCTCGCGGCTCGCTTTCTTTTCAGAGAGCAGCCCCGCCCCTCGCGCCCTCCCGCTTTCTTCTTCACAAGAGCCTGTGAAGAAAAAGCAGCGGGGCAGAGTGACTCGGCGCACGGTGATTGGTGAGCTCACGCCGGCTGATCCCCCGCGTGCCTCACCTTCACCACATGAAGAGGAATCTCCCGTTCTCTTCACTCATCCAGACCAAAATCCCTCGGCTGCCGCGAGCGATCTGGTTTCTTTTGGAGTGAGTGAGGAGGAAGCCATGGATGACAGCATGTCTCTGGCTGCATCTGATGGAGAGGAGTTGTCGGGCTCGCCGCAAGACCCCGCCCCCTTTCCATCTGTTCAACCCAGCACCGCCAGCGCTGGTATGGACGCCGAACTCTTCCGCGTTCTATCTAAGGCTGTTGAAGAGCTGGGACTGGATTGGTCTCCTCCTGAGGAGCCTGTACGGAGTCGTTTGGACGAATGGTTCCTGCCGGGGCGCCGCCAAGCCCCTCGTCAGCGAGCCTCACCGTTCTTCCCGGAAGTTCACGGTGAGATCTCTAAATCCTGGCGCGCTCCGTACTCCGCCCGCCTTCGTACCTCTTCTTCCTCCGCCCTCACGACGGTTGACGGCGCCGAAGAGAAAGGATATGACAAGTTGCCCCCCCTGGATGAGTCTGTGGCCGCGCATTTGTGCCCGCCCACTGCCATCGGCTGGAAGGCAAAGGCGACTCACCCGTCCAAGCCATGCAGAACTACTTCAGCTCTCGCTGGACGTGCTTATTCTTCGGCTGGACAGGCAGCATCAGCGCTGCACTCAATGGCGGTCCTCCAAGTCTATCAAGCGAAACTCCTCCGCAGTATGGATGAGGCTGGCATAGATGACGCTGCGTTCCGTGAACTACGCAGCGCGACCGACCTGGCGTTGCGTGCTACTAAGATGACGGCACAGGCGATTGGCAGATCGATGGCCAGCTTGGTGGTGCTGGAGCGCCACCTGTGGCTAAACCTGACGGAGATCAAGGACGCTGACAAGGTCGCCTTCCTTGACTCCCCCATCTCTCCTACCGGTCTGTTCGGTCCAGCAGTAGAGGGGTTTGCGGAGCGCTTCACCGCCGCTCAGAAGTCGTCCCAGGCTATGCGACACTTCCTGCCAAAGCGCACAAGCTCTGCAACGGCTCCTAGTCGCCCCAAACCGGCGCCGACTCAGCAGCCTGCAAAGACCGCCCCGCCAGCTGCTCAGCCAGCCCCCCAGGTGGAGCCACGTCATCGCTCCCGCTCGGCCAGACGCTACCCTTTCCCTAGACGTCAGGGACCCCGACCCAAGGTCGTGTTGGACAAGGCGCCTCCAGCGTCTTCCTGATTTAAAAAACAGGAAGAGGAAGGGGTCAAGTCTCGCCAGAGCCGGACCAGCCCCCAAGATGTCTCTCTTCAGCCTCCAAACACCCCGTTCTGTTCCGGGTTCAGAGCGCTGCATGTTTCCAAACAAACTGGCTGTAACTCACGGGCCCTTTCTGTCAGCGCCCTTACAGCTTACCGCTGTGATAGCGGAAAAAATAAAAAACAAACATTTTCAAAAAGAGAGCAAATTTCCTCTTCCAGAGTTGTTAAGCGGCACCCAACCGCTCAAACCAATGCAACCCCTCAGCACACGGGCCGAGGCTTGGAAAGCCATCCCCGGGGTGTCGAAATGGGTTATGGGCATAATAGAACGAGGTTATACACTGCAGTTCGCTCGAAGACCACCCCGCTTTCGCGGAGTGGTCTCCACCTCAGTTCACAGCAAAAACATAGAGGTTTTGCGTACAGAGGTGAGGAATCTGCTGGCAAAAGGTGCCGTGGAAACGGTTCCCCCAGCACAGAGCGAGTCAGGCTTTTACAGCCGCTACTTCCTCGTCCCAAAAAAGGATGGCGGTCTGAGGCCCATCCTCGACCTCAGGCGTTTGAATTGCGCCCTCATGAGACGGCCATTCAAAATGCTCACGCTAAAACAGATCCTTTCGCACATACGCACAAAGGACTGGTTTTGCTCGCTGGATCTGAAAGATGCATACTTTCACATCCAGATTGCCCCCCACCACAGGCAATTCTTGAGATTTGCCTTCGAGGGAGCGGCCTATCAATATACAGTCCTTCCGTTCGGACTGTCTCTAGCTCCTCGCACATTTACGAAGTGCATGGACGCGGCTCTTTCCCCCCTGAGGCAGAAGGGAATCCGCGTCTTGAACTACCTCGACGACTGGCTCATCCTGGCCCAGTCAGAGAACGAGCTAATACATAACAGATCCGTGATCCTCAGCCACTTGCAATGCCTAGGACTCAGGGTCAATTTTGCCAAGAGCACTCTGTCTCCCAGCCAACGTATTGCGTTCCTGGGAGCAGTTTTCGACTCCATTCAAATGAAGGCAATGGTTGCGCCGCAGCGAGCTCAAGCCATCCGAAAGCTCGCGGCCTCCTTCAAAATCGGAGCCCTTCGCCCTCTCAAAGCTTTTCAGAAGATGCTGGGTCTTATGGCTTCAGCATCTCCAGTACTCCAGCTGGGCCTACTTCAAATGCGCCCTCTGCAGTACTGGTTGAAACCGAAAGTTCCGCCTCAGGCCTGGCGTCTAGGACGCCTGCGCATCAGGGTAGATCAGACCTGTGTCACAGCGCTGACTCCTTGGAAGAATTTTTCTTGGATGGAACAGGGCGTTCCCCTGGACATGGCGTGCAGAAGGAAGATGGTCTCGACAGATGCGTCCAACTCAGGTTGGGGAGCTCTGTGCGATGGCCAGCCGGCATTCGGCCAGTGGTCAGAAGCCGAAAAACGCCTTCACATCAACTGCCTAGAAATGCTAGCAGTGTGTTTAGGCCTCCATACACTTCTGCCAGTCTTAAAGGGACACCACGTCTTAGTCCGCTCGGACAACATGACGGTGGTATCGTACATAAACCACCAGGGAGGTCTTTCGTCGAGACGCCTTTTCACATTAGTGGAACGTCTCTTGCGATGGGCTCAGCTCAACTTTCGCTCGCTCAGAGCAACTCATGTGCCTGGCAGGCTGAATCAAGGAGCAGACATGCTGTCTCGGAGCAACGTCTCCTCAGACGAATGGATGCTTCATCCCCAGACGATTCAGGAAATATGGGCAGTCTTTGGCAAGGCTCAGGTAGACCTGTTCGCCTCAAAAGACAATTGTCACTGCCCAATTTATTTTTCAAAGGAGCAGGATGCATTGGCCCACGACTGGACCAATCTCCTGTTATATGCTTTTCCCCCGATCGCCCTGATACCACACGTAGTCAGGCGGGTCAGGGAACAGAGACTCAAAATCCTGCTAGTGGCCCCCTTCTGGCAGAACCAACATTGGTTCCCAGATCTCCACCGGCTGCTGTCATCAGCACCGTGGCCTGTTCCGTTGAGACGAGATCTCTTAACGCAGGCGAACAAAACGCTTTGGCACCCCCAACCGGAACTGTGGGCGCTGCACGTCTGGTCTCTCGACGGGAGCCTTTAGATCTCCCCGAGACCGTTTTAAATACTATTTCTGAGGCCAGAGCACCCTCTACCAGGCGACTCTATGGACTCAAGTGGTCTGTCTTTTCCGCCTGGTGTTCCACCCACGGTGCAGACCCGAGTTTGTGTGACATATCATTGATTTTGTCATTTCTTCAGGAGCTGTTGGACAAGGGACGCTCTCCCTCCACGCTCAGGGTTTATGTGGCGGCCATAGCGGCATTTCATGTCCCTATGGACGGTCAGTCTGTGGGAAAGAACGATCTGATCGTTCGCTTTCTGAAGGGGTCGAGAAGGCTCAACCCTCCTCGCCCCGT
The DNA here is from genome assembly GCF_049309525.1 of Garra rufa. Taxonomy (NCBI): domain Eukaryota; kingdom Metazoa; phylum Chordata; class Actinopteri; order Cypriniformes; family Cyprinidae; genus Garra; species Garra rufa. The sequence continues at coordinate 7,500,678 of NW_027394278.1, read as the reverse complement.
CACAGTTCCTACTTGGGACCTACCCACAGTGCTGAGAGCTCTGAAGAGCCCTCCATTTGAGCCGCTGCAGTCTGTTGACCTTCGACCTCTAACGCTAAAAACTGCCCTGCTACTAGCATTGGCATCAGTCAAGCGTATGGGCGACCTACAGGCTCTATCCATAAATCCTGTATGCCTAGAATTCGGGCCAAATGACTCTAAAGTCATCCTGAAGCCGAGATGCGGCTATGTACCTAAGAGTCTCTCAACACCGTTTAGAGACCAGGTTATCTCTCTCTTGGCACTTCCCCCCTCGGAGCAAGACCAAGGCTTTAATCTCCTCTGCCCCGTGAGAGCATTGAGGTGTTATTTGGAGCGTTCGGCTTCTTTTAGGAAGTCAGAACAGCTCTTTGTGTGTTTTGGAGGCCGCAACAAAGGGTTATCGGTCACAAAACATAGACTATCCAAGTGGATAGTGGAAGCTATAATGCTGGCTTACTCTTCCTTGGGTCTGCCATGTCCCATGGGGGTAAGAGCCCATTCGACTAGAGGCGTCGCCTCGTCATGGGCCCGGTCCAGCGGAGTATCCATTGCAGAAATATGTGCGGCGGCAGGCTGGGCCTCACCGTCCACATTTGCTAGGTTTTATAATCTAGATGTCCCTGTCTTGCAGACTAGGGTCCTTTCTGCATGAGGAATTCTGTTACCAGTATTGCTATGTATGCACTTGGCCTCTGGGAGTTTCCAAGTGTATCGTTTTTCCTTGGAACGGAATGTTCATTAGGTTATCCTATTGAGCAAATTGGCTCCTACTAGCCCATCCTGTGCTAGGGCCATACAGTCGTTCCTCTACCTTAGCAACGGCGGGATTGTACTGGTTCCCCATAAGCGTCTTAACGACGCAGTACGAGTGTAGTATCGACAGGGAACGTACTCGGTTACTTTCGTAACCTCGGTTCCCTGAGATACGGGAACGAGTACTGCGTTGCTTGCCGTTGCTAAGTAGCTGCACGACTCAGTCGTCGCTTCAGTCGAAGAACCTGAGATCCTGTGGCAAAATGCACGCTTATATAGCCGAATTCTCCGCCCCTTTTGGCGCGTTCGGGCGCGAATCATTGCCACAGGCTCGTGCAGCTCCGCTGCCGAGCCATTGGTTTGTTTTCATCTCACTGCACAAACCAATGGTCGTGCAGTTACACTGCGTTATTGAAATACTTCAGTCTCAGGAGAAAAAGGAGCTTTTTCCCCATAAGCGTCTTAACGACGCAGTACTCGTTCCCGTATCTCAGGGAACCGAGGTTACGAAAGTAACCGAGTACGTTTTCTGACATTTCAGGGTCTAACTTCAAAAATCATGCAAAACACTTCTAACACCTTCAGATATGTTTCTCTGTGTTGCAAAATAGGTTTTATTCATGCACAGACTGCAAAGTTAAAGTGGGACCAAGATTCAGCTTGCATTGCCTGAACCAACTTTGTTCTGCGCTGAAACGCTGTTTTCTGACATTTCAGGGTCTAACTTCAAAAATCATGCAAAACACTTCTAACACCTTCAGATATGTTTCTCTGTGTTGCAAAATAGGTTTTATTCATGCACAGACTGCAAAGTTAAAGTGGGACCGCGATTCAGCTTGCATTGCCTGAACCAACTTTGTTCTGCGCTGAAACGCTGTTTTCTGACATTTCAGGGTCTAACTTCAAAAATCATGCAAAACAGTTCTAACACCTTCAGATATGTTTCTCTGTGTTGCAAAATAGCTTTTATTCATGCACAGAGTGTAAATTTAAAGTGGGACAGAGATTCAGCTTGCATTGCCTGAACCAACTTTGTTCTGCGCTGAAACGCTGTTTTCTGACATTTCAGGGTCTAACTTCAAAAATCATGCAAAACACTTCTAACACCTTCAGATATGTTTCTCTGTGTTGCAAAATAGGTTTTATTCATGCACAGACTGCAAAGTTAAAGTGGGACCAAGATTCAGCTTGCATTGCCTGAACCAACTTTGTTCTGCGCTGAAACGCTGTTTTCTGACATTTCAGGGTCTAACTTCAAAAATCATGCAAAACACTTCTAACACCTTCAGATATGTTTCTCTGTGTTGCAAAATAGGTTTTATTCATGCACAGACTGCAAAGTTAAAGTGGGACCAAGATTCAGCTTGCATTGCCTGAACCAACTTTGTTCTGCGCTGAAACGCTGTTTTCTGACATTTCAGGGTCTAACTTCAAAAATCATGCAAAACACTTCTAACACCTTCAGATATGT